>NW_027040388.1:212455-214955 GCF_034236695.1 Oncorhynchus nerka | reverse complement strand
AGCACTAAAAGGCTAACACACATTACCTCTGATTAGCACTAACAGAGAAGAGGGAGAGAGACAGAGAGAGAGAGAGAGAGAGAGAGAGAGAGAGAGAGAGAGAGAGAGAAGAGGGAGAGAGACAGAGAGAGAGGGAGAGAGAGAGAAGAGGGAGAGAGACAGAGAGAGGGGGAGAGAGAGAGAGACAGAGAGAGAGAGAGAGAGAGAGAGGGAGAGAGAGAGAAGAGGGAGAGAGACAGAGAGAGGGGGAGAGACAGAGAGAGAGAGAGAGAGACAGAGAGAGAGAGAGAGAGAGAGAGAGGGAGAGAGACAGATAGAGGGAGAGAGAGAGAGAGAGAGACAGAGAGAGAGAGAGAGAGGGAGAGAGAGAGAGAGAGACAGAGAGAGAGAGAGAGGGAGAGAGTCTGAGAGATGTTTTCAGGACTAAACAGATGATTCACGTCAGATGTTTTCAGTTTGCCAGATGAGTGTCATTGACACTTATTGAAAGTGTTCCTGAGTCAGCTCAGTCCATTGTGATTTTCCAGCTCTGATTTACGAGTCGACTGCTGCTGTCAACCACTGGTTGAAGTGACGGTTAAAACACAAGGTACTTAATGACGTTAATGTTTTCTGGTTTCTTAGAAAGGGGTTCTAGTTCTGTCTGTCTGGGAGAACTGGTCATTTGTGACTGTAGTGTAACGTTCTATATTCCAGCACAACCACGTATCGGACGATGTCACAATGAGAGAAAACATGTTGTCTAGGCAACATCCTACTTATCATCGCCGATGGCTTTGAGTTTTCACGACGGGACATCTGGGTTAACTGGGGTTTTGTGACTTCAGTTCATAGGCCTGGTACCTCACTAAGAGGGGGGGGGACCCCTCCCTCCGTGGCTTTGACTGTTCATCATGTGATGTACCTTGGTGAGAATGTCAACGTTGTGACAGACAGAGAGAGATACTGGAGCTATCAGCGTGTCCGTGTGTGTGTGTGTGTGTGTGCGTGTGTGTGTGTGTGGGTGGGTGTGTGTGTGTGTGTGTGTGTGTGTGTGTGTGTGTGTGTGTGTGTGTGTGTGTGTGTGTGTGTGTGTGTGTGTGTGTGTGTGTGTGTGTGTGTGTGTGTGTGTGTTCGCGCTCTGAAGAAGCAGGATCAAGGAACTTGAATGACTGGAGTTTTGATTCAGAGTACAAGACAATCAGGGTGTGTTCCAAATGCCCTCCCCCTCTCCCCCTGCTCCCTACGTAGTGCACTAGTTTAGACCAGCGCCCTATCAGCCCTATAGGTATTAGGGCACCATTTGGGATGCAGATTTCCTCTTGTTGTGTCTTTCTGTTTGGATTGGCTCTCCTGAACGGCAAGACGAGAATCTTTCCAAAAAACAGACTGAGGAAGAAACAGACAAAGAAAAGCAAATAACATATTTATTTTTCTCTTCTCCTATTGGCATCTTACTGTTGAACAGCAAGCCGAGTCCACAATGACATCCTATCTGGGAAGCAGACACAATGACACCCTATCTCGGAAGCAGAACACAATGACACCCTATCTGGGAAGCAGAACACAATGACACCCTATCTAGGAAGCAGAACACAATGGCACCCTATCTAGGAAGCAGAACACAATGACACTCTATCTGGGAAGCAGAACACAATGACACTCTATCTGGGAAGCAGAACACAATGACACCCTATCTAGGAAGCAGAACACAATGACACTCTATCTGGGAAGCAGAACACAATGGCACTCTATCTGGGAAGCAGACACAATGGCACCCTATCTGGGAAGCAGACACAATGACACCCTATCTGGGAAGCAGAACACACTGACACCCTATCTGGGAAGCAGACACAATGGCACACTATCTGGGAAGCAGAACACAATGGCAGCCTATCTGGGAAGCAGACACAATGACACCCTATCTGGGAAGCAGAACACAATGACACCCTATCTGGGAAGCAGAACACAATGACACCCTATCTGGGAAGCAGACACAATGACACCCTATCTGGGAAGCAGAACACAATGACACCCTATCTGGGAAGCAGACACAATGACACCCTATCTGGGAAGCAGACACAATGGCACCCTATCTAGGAAGCAGACACAATGACACCCTATCTAGGAAGCAGAACACAATGACACCCTATCTAGGAAGCAGAACACAATGACACCCTATCTGGGAAGCAGACACAATGACACCCTATCTGGGAAGCAGACACAATGACACCCTATCTGGGAAGCAGACACAATGACACCCTATCTGGGAAGCAGAACACAATGACACCCTATCTGGGAAGCAGACACAATGACACTCTATCTGGGAAGCAGAACACAATGACACCCTATCTAGGAAGCAGAACACAATGACACCCTATCTGGGAAGCAGACACAATGGCACCCTATCTGGGAAGCAGAACACAATGACACCCTATCTGGGAAGCAGACACAATGGCACCCTATCTGGGAAGCAGAACACAATGACACCCTATCTGGGAAGCAGAACACAATGACACCC
>NW_027040388.1:174955-207455 GCF_034236695.1 Oncorhynchus nerka | reverse complement strand
TCTCTAATAGTGCTGTAGAAGCCTAGTCTAACCCTCTCTAATAGTGCTGTAGAAGCCTAGTCTAACCCTCTCTAATAGTGCTGTAGAAGTCTAGTCTAACCCTCTCTAATAGTGCTGTAGAAGCCTAGTCTAACCCTCTCTAATAGTGCTGTAGAAGTCTAGTCTAACCCTCTCTAATAGTGCTGTAGAAGACTAGTCTAACCCTCTCTAATAGTGCTGTAGAAGTCCAGTCTAACCCTCTCTAGTAGTGATGTAGATGCCTAGTCTAACCCTCTCTGATAGTGCTGTAGAAGCCTAGTCTAACCCTCTCTAATAGTGCTGTAGAAGCCTAGTCTAACCCTCTCTAATAGTGCTGTAGAACCCTAGTCTAACCCTCTCTAATAGTGCTGTAGAAGCCTAGTCTAACCCTCTCTAATAGTGCTGTAGAAGTCCAGTCTAACCCTCTCTAGTAGTGATGTAGATGCCTAGTCTAACCCTCTCTGATAGTGCTGTAGAAGCCTAGTCTAACCCTCTCTGATAGTGCTGTAGAAGCCTAGTCTAACCCTCTCTAATAGTGCTGTAGAAGCCTAGTCTAACCTTCTCTAATAGTGCTGTAGAAGTCCAGTCTAACCTCTCTAATAGTGCTGTAGAAGCCTAGTCTAACCTTCTCTAATAGTGCTGTAGAAGCCTAGTCTAACCCTCTCTGATAGTGCTGTAGAAGCCTAGTCTAACCCTCTCTAATAGTGATGTAGAAGTCTAGCCTAACCCTCTCTAATAGTGATGTAGAAGCCTAGTCTAACCCTCTCTAATAGTGATGTAGAAGTCTAACCGTCTCTGATAGTGCTGTAGAAGCCTAGTCTAACCTCTCTAATAGTGATGTAGAAGCCTAGTCTAACCCTCTCTGATAGTGCTGTAGAAGCCTAGTCTAACCCTCTCTAATAGTGCTGTAGAAGCCTAGTCTAACCCTCTCTAATAGTGATGTAGAAGCCTAGTCTAACCCTCTCTAATAGTGCTGTAGAAGCCTAGTCTAACCCTCTCTGATAGTGCTGTAGAAGCCTAGTCTAACCCTCTCTAATAGTGCTGTAGAATCCTAGTCTAACCCTCTCTAATAGTGCTGTAGAAGCCTAGTCTAACCCTCTCTAATAGTGATGTAGAAGTCTAACCCTCTCTGATAGTGCTGTAGAAGCCTAGTCTAACCCTCTCTAATAGTGATGTAGAAGCCTAGTCTAACCCTCTCTGATAGTGCTGTAGAAGCCTAGTCTAACCCTCTCTAATAGTGCTGTAGAAGCCTAGTCTAACCCTCTCTAATAGTGATGTAGAAGCCTAGTCTAACCCTCTCTAATAGTGATGTAGAAGTCTAGTCTAACCCTCTCTAATAGTGATGTAGAAGTCTAGTCTAACCCTCTCTAATAGTGATGTAGAAGTCTAGCCTAACGCTCTCTAATAGTGCTGTAGAAGTCTAGTCTAACCCTCTCTAATAGTGATGTAGAAGTCTAGTCTAACCTCTCTGATAGTGCTGTAGAAGTCTAGTCTAACCTCTCTAATAGTGCTGTAGAAGCCTAGTCTAACCCTCTCTAATAGTGATGTAGAAGTCTAGTCTAACCCTCTCTAATAGTGCTGTAGAAGCCTAGTCTAACCCTCTCTAATAGTGCTGTAGAATCCTAGTCTAACCCTCTCTAATAGTGCTGTAGAAGCCTAGTCTAACCCTCTCTAATAGTGATGTAGAAGTCTAACCCTCTCTGATAGTGCTGTAGAAGCCTAGTCTAACCCTCTCTAATAGTGATGTAGAAGCCTAGTCTAACCCTCTCTAATAGTGATGTAGAAGCCTAGTCTAACCCTCTCTAATAGTGATGTAGAAGTCTAGTCTAACCCTCTCTAATAGTGATGTAGAAGCCTAGTCTAACCCTCTCTAATAGTGATGTAGAAGTCTAGTCTAACCCTCTCTAATAGTGATGTAGAAGTCTAGTCTAACCCTCTCTAATAGTGATGTAGAAGTCTAGCCTAACGCTCTCTAATAGTGCTGTAGAAGTCTAGTCTAACCCTCTCTAATAGTGATGTAGAAGTCTAGTCTAACCCTCTCTGATAGTGCTGTAGAAGTCTAGTCTAACCCTCTCTAATAGTGCTGTAGAAGCCTAGTCTAACCCTCTCTAATAGTGATGTAGAAGTCTAGTCTAACCCTCTCTAATAGTGATGTAGAAGTCTAGTCTAACCCTCTCTAATAGTGATGTAGAAGTCTAGTCTAACCCTCTCTAATAGTGATGTAGAAGTCTAGTCTAACCCTCTCTAATAGTGATGTAGAAGTCTAGCCTAACGCTCTCTAATAGTGATGTAGAAGTCTAGTCTAACCCTCTCTAATAGTGATGTAGAAGTCTAGTCTAACCCTCTCTAATAGTGATGTAGAAGTCTAGTCTTAACCCTCTCTAATAGTGATGTAGAAGTCTAGCCTAACGCTCTCTAATAGTGATGTAGAAGTCTAGTCTAACCCTCTCTAATAGTGCTGTAGAAGTCTAGCCTAACCCTCTCTAATAGTGATGTAGAAGTCTAGTCTTAACCCTCTCTAATAGTGATGTAGAAGTCTAGCCTAACGCTCTCTAATAGTGATGTAGAAGTCTAGTCTAACCCTCTCTAATAGTGCTGTAGAAGCCTAGTCTAACCCTCTCTAATAGTGCTGTAGAAGCCTAGTCTAACCCTCTCTAATAGTGCTGTAGAAGCCTAGTCTAACCCTCTCTAATAGTGCTGTAGAAGTCTAGTCTAACCCTCTCTAATAGTGCTGTAGAAGCCTAGTCTAACCCTCTCTAATAGTGCTGTAGAAGTCTAGTCTAACCCTCTCTAATAGTGCTGTAGAAGACTAGTCTAACCCTCTCTAATAGTGCTGTAGAAGTCCAGTCTAACCCTCTCTAGTAGTGATGTAGATGCCTAGTCTAACCCTCTCTGATAGTGCTGTAGAAGCCTAGTCTAACCCTCTCTAATAGTGCTGTAGAAGCCTAGTCTAACCCTCTCTAATAGTGCTGTAGAAGCCTAGTCTAACCCTCTCTAATAGTGCTGTAGAAGCCTAGTCTAACCCTCTCTAATAGTGCTGTAGAAGTCCAGTCTAACCCTCTCTAGTAGTGATGTAGATGCCTAGTCTAACCCTCTCTGATAGTGCTGTAGAAGCCTAGTCTAACCCTCTCTGATAGTGCTGTAGAAGCCTAGTCTAACCCTCTCTAATAGTGCTGTAGAAGCCTAGTCTAACCTTCTCTAATAGTGCTGTAGAAGTCCAGTCTAACCCTCTCTAATAGTGCTGTAGAAGCCTAGTCTAACCTTCTCTAATAGTGCTGTAGAAGCCTAGTCTAACCCTCTCTGATAGTGCTGTAGAAGCCTAGTCTAACCCTCTCTAATAGTGATGTAGAAGCCTAGTCTAACCCTCTCTAATAGTGCTGTAGAAGCCTAGTCTAACCCTCTCTAATAGTGATGTAGAAGTCTAACCGTCTCTGATAGTGCTGTAGAAGCCTAGTCTAACCCTCTCTAATAGTGATGTAGAAGCCTAGTCTAACCCTCTCTGATAGTGCTGTAGAAGCCTAGTCTAACCCTCTCTAATAGTGCTGTAGAAGCCTAGTCTAACCCTCTCTAATAGTGATGTAGAAGCCTAGTCTAACCCTCTCTAATAGTGCTGTAGAAGCCTAGTCTAACCCTCTCTGATAGTGCTGTAGAAGCCTAGTCTAACCCTCTCTAATAGTGCTGTAGAATCCTAGTCTAACCCTCTCTAATAGTGCTGTAGAAGCCTAGTCTAACCCTCTCTAATAGTGATGTAGAAGTCTAACCCTCTCTGATAGTGCTGTAGAAGCCTAGTCTAACCCTCTCTAATAGTGATGTAGAAGCCTAGTCTAACCCTCTCTGATAGTGCTGTAGAAGCCTAGTCTAACCCTCTCTAATAGTGCTGTAGAAGCCTAGTCTAACCCTCTCTAATAGTGATGTAGAAGCCTAGTCTAACCCTCTCTAATAGTGATGTAGAAGTCTAGTCTAACCCTCTCTAATAGTGATGTAGAAGTCTAGTCTAACCCTCTCTAATAGTGATGTAGAAGTCTAGCCTAACGCTCTCTAATAGTGCTGTAGAAGTCTAGTCTAACCCTCTCTAATAGTGATGTAGAAGTCTAGTCTAACCCTCTCTGATAGTGCTGTAGAAGTCTAGTCTAACCCTCTCTAATAGTGCTGTAGAAGCCTAGTCTAACCCTCTCTAATAGTGATGTAGAAGTCTAGTCTAACCCTCTCTAATAGTGCTGTAGAAGCCTAGTCTAACCCTCTCTAATAGTGCTGTAGAATCCTAGTCTAACCCTCTCTAATAGTGCTGTAGAAGCCTAGTCTAACCCTCTCTAATAGTGATGTAGAAGTCTAACCCTCTCTGATAGTGCTGTAGAAGCCTAGTCTAACCCTCTCTAATAGTGATGTAGAAGCCTAGTCTAACCCTCTCTAATAGTGATGTAGAAGCCTAGTCTAACCCTCTCTAATAGTGATGTAGAAGTCTAGTCTAACCCTCTCTAATAGTGATGTAGAAGCCTAGTCTAACCCTCTCTAATAGTGATGTAGAAGTCTAGTCTAACCCTCTCTAATAGTGATGTAGAAGTCTAGTCTAACCCTCTCTAATAGTGATGTAGAAGTCTAGCCTAACGCTCTCTAATAGTGCTGTAGAAGTCTAGTCTAACCCTCTCTAATAGTGATGTAGAAGTCTAGTCTAACCCTCTCTGATAGTGCTGTAGAAGTCTAGTCTAACCCTCTCTAATAGTGCTGTAGAAGCCTAGTCTAACCCTCTCTAATAGTGATGTAGAAGTCTAGTCTAACCCTCTCTAATAGTGATGTAGAAGTCTAGTCTAACCCTCTCTAATAGTGATGTAGAAGTCTAGTCTAACCCTCTCTAATAGTGATGTAGAAGTCTAGTCTAACCCTCTCTAATAGTGATGTAGAAGTCTAGCCTAACGCTCTCTAATAGTGATGTAGAAGTCTAGTCTAACCCTCTCTAATAGTGATGTAGAAGTCTAGTCTAACCCTCTCTAATAGTGATGTAGAAGTCTAGTCTTAACCCTCTCTAATAGTGATGTAGAAGTCTAGCCTAACGCTCTCTAATAGTGATGTAGAAGTCTAGTCTAACCCTCTCTAATAGTGCTGTAGAAGTCTAGCCTAACCCTCTCTAATAGTGATGTAGAAGTCTAGTCTTAACCCTCTCTAATAGTGATGTAGAAGTCTAGCCTAACGCTCTCTAATAGTGATGTAGAAGTCTAGTCTAACCCTCTCTAATAGTGCTGTAGAAGCCTAGTCTAACCCTCTCTAATAGTGCTGTAGAAGCCTAGTCTAACCCTCTCTAATAGTGCTGTAGAAGCCTAGTCTAACCCTCTCTAATAGTGCTGTAGAAGTCTAGTCTAACCCTCTCTAATAGTGCTGTAGAAGCCTAGTCTAACCCTCTCTAATAGTGCTGTAGAAGTCTAGTCTAACCCTCTCTAATAGTGCTGTAGAAGACTAGTCTAACCCTCTCTAATAGTGCTGTAGAAGTCCAGTCTAACCCTCTCTAGTAGTGATGTAGATGCCTAGTCTAACCCTCTCTGATAGTGCTGTAGAAGCCTAGTCTAACCCTCTCTAATAGTGCTGTAGAAGCCTAGTCTAACCCTCTCTAATAGTGCTGTAGAAGCCTAGTCTAACCCTCTCTAATAGTGCTGTAGAAGCCTAGTCTAACCCTCTCTAATAGTGCTGTAGAAGTCCAGTCTAACCCTCTCTAGTAGTGATGTAGATGCCTAGTCTAACCCTCTCTGATAGTGCTGTAGAAGCCTAGTCTAACCCTCTCTGATAGTGCTGTAGAAGCCTAGTCTAACCCTCTCTAATAGTGCTGTAGAAGCCTAGTCTAACCTTCTCTAATAGTGCTGTAGAAGTCCAGTCTAACCCTCTCTAATAGTGCTGTAGAAGCCTAGTCTAACCTTCTCTAATAGTGCTGTAGAAGCCTAGTCTAACCCTCTCTGATAGTGCTGTAGAAGCCTAGTCTAACCCTCTCTAATAGTGATGTAGAAGCCTAGTCTAACCCTCTCTAATAGTGCTGTAGAAGCCTAGTCTAACCCTCTCTAATAGTGATGTAGAAGTCTAACCGTCTCTGATAGTGCTGTAGAAGCCTAGTCTAACCCTCTCTAATAGTGATGTAGAAGCCTAGTCTAACCCTCTCTGATAGTGCTGTAGAAGCCTAGTCTAACCCTCTCTAATAGTGCTGTAGAAGCCTAGTCTAACCCTCTCTAATAGTGATGTAGAAGCCTAGTCTAACCCTCTCTAATAGTGCTGTAGAAGCCTAGTCTAACCCTCTCTGATAGTGCTGTAGAAGCCTAGTCTAACCCTCTCTAATAGTGCTGTAGAATCCTAGTCTAACCCTCTCTAATAGTGCTGTAGAAGCCTAGTCTAACCCTCTCTAATAGTGATGTAGAAGTCTAACCCTCTCTGATAGTGCTGTAGAAGCCTAGTCTAACCCTCTCTAATAGTGATGTAGAAGCCTAGTCTAACCCTCTCTGATAGTGCTGTAGAAGCCTAGTCTAACCCTCTCTAATAGTGCTGTAGAAGCCTAGTCTAACCCTCTCTAATAGTGATGTAGAAGCCTAGTCTAACCCTCTCTAATAGTGCTGTAGAAGCCTAGTCTAACCCTCTCTGATAGTGCTGTAGAAGCCTAGTCTAACCCTCTCTAATAGTGCTGTAGAAGCCTAGTCTAACCCTCTCTAATAGTGCTGTAGAAGCCTAGTCTAACCCTCTCTAATAGTGCTGTAGAAGCCTAGTCTAACCCTCTCTGATAGTGCTGTAGAAGCCTAGTCTAACCCTCTCTAATAGTGCTGTCGAAGCCTAGTCTAACCCTCTCTAATAGTGCTGTCGAAGCCTAGTCTAACCCTCTCTAATAGTGCTGTCGAAGCCTAGTCTAACCCTCTCTAATAGTGCTGTAGAAGTCTAGTCTAACCCTCTCTAATAGTGCTGTAGAAGCCTAGTCTAACCCTCTCTAATAGTGCTGTAGAAGTCTAGTCTAACCCTCTCTGATAGTGCTGTAGAAGCCTAGTCTAACCCTCTCTAATAGTGCTGTAGAAGCCTAGTCTAACCCTCTCTAATAGTGCTGTAGAAGCCTAGTCTAACCCTCTCTAATAGTGCTGTAGAAGTCTAGTCTAACCCTCTCTAATAGTGCTGTAGAAGCCTAGTCTAACCCTCTTCAGATGAGGATAGATGTCCTCTCCAGGTGTACATTCATTTGCCTCACTTTGACTGAGTATGTGAGGCCCAAATGCCACCATATTCCCTATATAGTGCACTACTTTCGACCAGAGGCCTTTGAGGCCTAGTGCACTATACTGTATAGGGAATAAGGTGACATTTGTTTGTTGCCCTTTTTTCAATGGTGACGTGATACATATTTGTTAAGAACGGTTATGAACTACACATAAAGGCTAGCGAGCAACTTGGCTCACCTCTCTGAAGTGTGTGTTGGTTTAGTGATCATTGAATTGAAGAGACGTGCCATATTAGCGGTGCTGAGTCTATCCAGCCGTATCCATGACTACTGTGCCTCTAAAACGGCCAACTAGTTCATAGACTAGTACATAGAACGTTAAAACACGTGGCTCGTTTCAAGGAGAATAGGAGTATGTCGCCGGTCATTACTTCACAGGAGAGCTGTTTGAATGTAAAAAATGTTTTTTTTTTATCAAAACGTATATTTTGGGGGAGGCAGAAATATCTTCTGGAACTTTGTGAACTTTCATGTGCTTTAACAACAAACTAGTATGTCATCTGAAAATACCAATAAAAAATGTTTAATAACGAGCCTAGTTTGTTTAGCCTCGGGAAAAAGTGAGCAACCTTCCCACTAGCTATGATTGGCTGAGGTAATGAGTGTGCTGGACATGCCGTGAGAACCAAAGTAGTGCACTATCTAGTGAATAAGGGTCTATTGGGATGCAGCCGCTTTCTAACTGCCAGGGTGAAATGTGGACATGTAGAGACCCCCTGACAAAGTAGAGGTTGAATGTCACTGTCAGGGTGAAGTGTGGACCTTTAGAGACCCCCTGACAAAGTAGAGGTTGAATGTCACAGTCAGGGTGTAGTAGAGGTCAAATGTCACAGTCAGGGTGAAGTGTGGACCTTTAGATATCCCCTGACAAAGTAGAGGTCGAATGTCACAGTCAGGGTGTAGTAGAGGTCAAATGTCACAGCCAGGGTGAAATGTGGACATGTAGAGACCCCCTGACAAAGTAGAGGTCGAATGTCACAGTCAGGGTGTAGTAGAGGTCAAATGTCACAGCCAGGGTGAAATGTGGACATGTAGAGACCCCCTGACAAAGTAGAGGTCGAATGTCACAGTCAGGGTGTAGTAGAGGTCAAATGTCACAGCCAGGGTGAAATGTGGACATGTAGAGACCCCCTGACAAAGTAGAGGTCGAATGTCACAGTCAGGGTGTAGTAGAGGTCAAATGTCACAGCCAGGGTGAAATGTGGACATATAGAGACCCCCTGACAAAGTAGAGGTCGAATGTCACAGTCAGGGTGTAGTAGAGGTCAAATGTCACAGCCAGGGTGAAATGTGGACATGTAGAGACCCCCTGACAAAGCAAGGGTCAGATGTCACAACCAACCTTTACATGTGGGAAGTCAACGTGTGGTGAAATAGATGGAGACACTGAGACTGAGACAAGATGGTGGGGTGAAATAGGTGGAGACATGACCTTGTGTTATCAGAGGACTGAGACTGAGACAAGATGGTGGGGTGAAATAGGTGGAGACATGACCTTGTGTTATCAGAGGACTGAGACTGAGGCAAGATGGTGGGGTGAAATAGATGGAGCCATGACCTTGTGTTAACAGAGGACTGAGACTAAGACAAGATGGTGTGGTGAAATAGGTGGAGACATGACCTTGTGTTAACAGAGGACTGAGACAAGATGGTGGGGTGAAATACCTCTGGTCCATTAGAAGGTTATTAGTTCTGATACCTCTGGTCTATTAGAAGGTTATTAGTTCTGATTCCTCTGGTCTATTAGAAGGTTATTAGTTCTGATTCCTCTGGTCCATTAGACGGTTATTAGTTCTGATACCTCTGGTCCATTAGAAGGATATTAGTTCTGATACCTCTGGTCCATTAGAAGGATATTAGTTCTGATACCTCTGGTCCATTAGGAGGTTATTAGTTCTGATACCTCTGGTCTATTAGGAGGTTATTAGTTCTTGATACCTCTGGTCCATTAGGAGGTTATTAGTTCTGATACCTCTGGTCTATTAGACGGTTATTAGTTCTGATACCTCTGGTCTATTAGAAGGTTATTAGTTCTGATACCTCTGGTTCATTAGGAGGTTATTAGTTCTGATACCTCTGGTCCATTAGAAGGTTATTAGTTCTGATTCCTCTGGTCCATTAGAAGGATATTAGTTCTGATACCTCTGGTCCATTAGGAGGTTATTAGTTCTGATACCTCTGGTCCATTAGAAGGTTATTAGTTCTGATACCTCTGGTCCATTAGAAGGATATTAGTTCTGATACCTCTGGTCCATTAGAAGGTTATTAGTTCTGATACCTCTGGTCTATTAGAAGGATATTAGTTCTGATACCTCTGGTCCATTAGAAGGTTATTAGTTCTGATACCTCTGGTCTATTAGAAGGATATTAGTTCTGATACCTCTGGTCTATTAGAAGGATATTAGTTCTGATACCTCTGGTCCATTAGGAGGTTATTAGTTCTGATACCCCTGGTCTATTAGAATGTTATTAGTTCTGATACCTCTGGTCTATTAGGAGGTTATTAGTTCTGTTACCTCTGGTCCATTAGAAGGATATTAGTTCTGATACCTCTGGTCCATTAGAAGGATATTAGTTCTGATACCTCTGGTCTATTAGGAGGTTATTAGTTCTGATACCTCTGGTCCATTAGAAGGATATTAGTTCTGATACCTCTGGTCCATTAGAAGGTTATTAGTTCTGATACCTCTGGTCCATTAGAAGGTTATTATTTCTGATTCCTCTGGTCCATCCATCTCTATACATTTGTCTTAGCTACAGTATCTCCACCAATCCAATTTATGATATCAACTACAAAGATTATACAGTTAAAAAAATATATACAGTGGAGCAAAAAAGTATTTAGTCAGCCACCAATTGTGCAAGTTCTCCCACTTAAAAATATGAGAGAGGCCTGTAGTTTTCCTCATAGGTACACTTCAACTATGACAGACAAAATGAGAAAAAAAATCCAGAAAATCACATTGTAGGATTTTTAATGAATTTATTTGCAAATTATGGTGGAAAATATTAAGGTTAGAAGGTTATGAGTTCTGATTCCTCTGGTCCATTAGAAGGTTATTAGTTCTGATACCTCTGGTCCATTAGGAGGTTATTAGTTCTGATACCTCTGGTCTATTAGACGGTTATTAGTTCTGATACCTCTGGTCCATTAGAAGGTTATTAGTTCTGATACCTCTGGTCTATTAGAAAGCTATTAGTTCTGATACCTCTGGTCTATTAGACAGTTATTAGTTCTGATACCTCTCGTCCATCAGAAGGTTATTAGTTCTGATACCTCTGGTCCATTAGAAGGATATTAGTTCTGATACCTCTGGTCCATTAGAAGGTTATTAGTTCTGATACCTCTGGTCCATTAGAAGGTTATTAGTTCTGATACCTCTGGTCCATTAGACGGTTATTAGTTCTGATTCCTCTGGTCCATTAGGAGGTTATTAGTTCTGATACCTCTGGTCCATTAGGAGGTTATTAGTTCTGATACCTCTGGTCTATTAGACGGTTATTAGTTCTGATACCTCTGGTCCATTAGGAGGTTATTAGTTCTGATACCCCTGGTCTATTAGAAGGTTATTAGTTCTGATACCTCTGGTCTATTAGAAGGTTATTAGTTCTGATACCTCTGGTCCATTAGAAGGATATTAGTTCTGATACCTCTGGTCTATTAGAAGGTTATTAGTTCTGATACCCCTGGTCTATAAAAAGTTTATTAGTTCTGATACCTCTGGTCCATTAGAAGGTTATTAGTTCTGATACCTCTGGTCCATTAGAAGGTTATTAGTTCTGATACCTCTGGTCCATTAGAAGGATATTAGTTCTGATACCTCTGGTCTATTAGAAGGTCATTAGTTCTGATACCTCTGGTCTATTAGATGGTTATTAGTTCTGATACCTCTGGTCCATTAGAAGGTTATTAGTTCTGATACCTCTGGTCCATTAGAAGGTCATTAGTTCTGATACCTCTGGTCCATTAGAAGGATATTAGTTCTGATACCTCTGGTCCATTAGAAGGATATTAGTTCTGATACCTCTGGTCCATTAGAAGGTTATTAGTTCTGATACCTCTGGTCCATTAGAAGGATATTAGTTCTGATACCTCTGGTCTATTAGAAGGTTATTAGTTCTGATACCTCTGGTCCATTAGAAGGATATTAGTTCTGATACCTCTGGTCCATTAGGATCCTGCTGATTGAATGAAGGATGCTGAATTTCTGTTTTTTTCCCTTCAGTTTAATGGGTGAAGAATAGGAAGCATGGAGCTATACAGTTGATTCATTCTTAATGGGTGAATAGGAAGCATGGAGCTATACAGTTGATTCATTCTTAATGGGTGAATAGGAAGCATGGAGCTATACAGTTGATTCATTCTTAATGGGTGAGGAATAGGAAGCATGGAGCTATACAGTTGATTCATTCTTAATGGGTGAATAGGAAGCATGGAGCTATACAGTTGATTAATTCTTAATGGGTGAGGAATAGGAAGCATGGAGCTATACAGTTGATTCATTCTTAATGGGTGAGGAATAGGAAGCACGGAGCTTTACAGTGTGTTCAGTCTTCTCTCTGTTCTCTATTTCCTCCCCCACTTCCCTTCTGGGCCACGTGCCTGTCAATCACTGTGATCAAGATACTAGCAGGGTCTATTCAACTGGACCAGTTGGCGTGAGTCATCATGTATTTCACCAATCTAATGAGGACTTCTAATGGCTGAATGAGGGATGCTTGTTTTCCTTGTTCCTTCAATTTGATGGGATTGATTTGATTGGACCAGAATAGGAACCGTGGGACTTTGCTGTTGTTTTTTGGGAACCGGATGAGAGAGACTGACAAAGAGAAAGGAGAGGGAGAGACATGTTGAATTCTCAATAGTTAATTTCAATAGCTCAATACACGTCAGGTTCATTTCCCAGTTGAGTTGAGAAGGAAAGCCTGTCGTGTCCTGCCAAGCTTTCTCTATTTCATCCCACTCACCTACCACTCTGCTCCCATGTTCCCCACCCGCTGGCTCAGCTACGGCTGGGCGGTGTGTTTGTCTGTCTGGGTGTGTGTGTGTCTGTCTGTCTGTCTGTCTGTCTGTCTGTCTGTCTGTCTGTCTGTCTGTCTGTCTGTCTGTCTGTCTGTCTGTCTGTCTGTCTGTCTGTCTGGGTCTGTCTGTCTGGGTCTGTCTGTCTGTCTGTCTGGGTGTGTCTGTCTGTCTGGGTGTGTCTGTCTGCCTGTCTGTCTGTCTGTCTGTCTGTCTGTCTGTCTGTCTGTCTGTCTGTCTGTCTGTCTGTCTGTCTGTCTGTCTGGTTGTGTCTGTCTGTCTGCCTGTTTGTCTGTGGTGTCGATAGACTATACGTTGTCTGTGTGTTCCCTATTGATTCAACGTGGCAAACAGTTGCCATGGTCAGTTTGTCCAACATAGAATCCCAGTGAGATATGTGTGTTGGAATAATAAACGTATATTTAATTTGTTTAACGTACAGTCAAGGCCTTGGTTTGAATCAGCTCTGTCGTCTCTCTCGAAGGAGAAAGCCATTCCGTTTCTCCATCCACTGTTTCAGTCTAGACGCCTCCAGAGGTCCGCGTTGTCGTCAGAATTCTCCATCCAGTGTTTCAGTCTAGACGCCTCCAGAGGTCCGCGTTGTCGTCAGAATTCTCCATCCAGTGTTTCAGTCTAGAAGCCTCCAGAGGTCCGCGTTGTCGTCAGAATTCTCCATCCAGTGTTTCAGTCTAGAAGCCTCCAGAGGTCCGCGTTGTCGTCAGAATTCTCCATCCAGTGTTTCAGTCTAGAAGCCTCCAGAGGTCGCGTTGTCGTCAGAATTCTCCATCCAGTGTTTCAGTCTAGAAGCCTCCAGAGGTCCGCGTTGTCGTCAGAATTCTCCTCTGGTGCTGAGAGCGATGTCCGTCCGTACCGATGAAAAACCTCTCTTAGTATAAACGGCTTTGTTCAGTTTATCTCAGTGTTCACTGATCTGTTTTCCCGCCACGTGATTTTGATCGATCAAATATGTAATGTAGATAAACGGGCGTTAATTACAAATCTCAGTTTGACAGATTGCGTCTGTCATGTTGTGAAGAATGCCACTGATGTTAGGTTCAGCAGCTCCACTAATAGCCTCCATTTGTAGCAGTCGTCTCTGTCGTCTCCAAGCACTGAGAATGTTCACTGTTCAGTCAATCCATTCAACACAATAACGCAGATTGCTGGCTTAGCACCTCAGAACAATACAATATCACCCCACACACAGGACAGCACCTCAGAACAATACAATATCACCCCACACAGGACAGCACCTCAGAACAATACAATATCACCCCACATACAGGACAGCACCTCAGAACAATACAATATCACCCCACATACAGGACAGCACCTTGGAACAATACAATATCACCCCCCACACAGCACAGCACCTTGGAACAATACAAGATCACCCCCTACACAGCACAGCACCTTGGTACAATACAATATCACCCCCCCCACACACACAGCGCAGCACCTTGGAACAATACAATATCACCCCCACACAGCACAGCACCTTGGAACAATACAATATCACCCCCCACACAGCACAGCACCTTGGAACAATACAAGATCACCCCCCAACACACACACAGCACAGCACCTTGGAACAATACAATATCACCCCCTACACAGCACAGCACCTTGGAACAATACAAGATCACCCCCCAACCACACACAGCACAGCACCTTGGAACAATACAAGATCACCCCCTACACAGCACAGCACCTTGGTACAATACAATATCACCCCCCCCACACACAGCACAGCACCTTGGTACAATACAATATCACCCCCCACACAGCACAGCACCTTGGAACAATAAAATATCACCCCCCAAACAGCACAGCACCTTGGAACAATACAATATCACCCCCCACACAGCACAGCACCTTGGAACAATAAAATAACACCCCCAAACAGCACAGCACCTTGGAAAAATACAATATCCCCCCCACACACAGCACAGCACCTTGGAAAAATACAATATCACCCCACACACAGCACAGCACCTTGGAACAATACAATATCACCCCCACACAGCACAGCACCTTGGAAAAATACAATATCACCCCCACACAGCACAGCACCTTGGAAAATACAATATCACCCCCCCCCACAGACAGCACCTCAGAACAATACAATGACAACAACCTACACAGCACAGCACCTCAGAACAATACAATATCACCCCCCACACAGACAGCACCTCAGAACAATACAATATCACCCCCACACAGGACAGCACCTCAGAACAATACAATATCACCCCACACACAGGACAGCACCTCAGAACAATACAATATCACCCCCCCACACAGACAGCACCTCAGAACAATACAATATCACCCCACACACAGGACAGCACCTCAGAACAATACAATATCACCCCACACAGGACAGCACCTTGGAACAATACAATATCACCCCACACACAGGACAGCACCTCAGAACAATACAATATCACCCCACACAGGACAGCACCTCAGAACAATACAATGACAACAACCTACACAGCACAGCATCTCAGAACAATACAATATCACCCCACACACAGACAGCACCTCAGAACAATACAATATCACCCCACACACAGGACAGCACCTCAGAACAATACAATATCACCCCACACAGCACAGCACCTCAGAACAATACAATATCACCCCACACACAGGACAGCACCTCAGAACAATACAATATCACCCCCCCCACACAGACAGCACCTCAGAACAATACAATATCACCCCACATACAGGACAGCACCTCAGAACAATACAATATCACCCCACACACAGGACAGCACCTCAGAACAATACAATATCACCCCCCCCACACAGACAGCACCTCAGAACAATACAATATCACCCCACACACAGGACAGCACCTCAGAACAATACAATATCACCCCACATACAGGACAGCACCTTAGAACAATACAATATCACCCCACACACAGCACAGCACCTCAGAACAATACAATATCACCCCACAGGACAGCACCTTGGAACAATACCATATCACCCCACAGGACAGCACCTTGGAACAATACCATATCACCCCACAGGACAGCACCTTGGAACAATACCATATCACCCCACAGCACAGCACCTTGGAACAATACAATATCACCCCACAGGACAGCACCTTGGAACAATACCATATCACCCCCCCACACAGCACCTTGGAACAATACAATATCACCCCACACACAGCACCTTGGAACAATACAATATCACCCCACACACAGCACCTTGGAACAATACAATATCACCCCACACACAGCACCTTGGAACAATACAATATCACCCCACAGCACAGCACCTCAGAACTATACAATATCACCCCACACACAGGACAGCACCTTAGAACAATACAATGACAACAACCTACACAGGACAGCACCTTAGAACAATACAATGACACCCCACACACAGGACAGCACCTCAGAACAATACAATGACACAACCTACACAGGACAGCACCTTAGAACAATACAATGACAACAACCTACACAGGACAGCACCTTAGAACAATACAATGACAACAACCTACACAGGACAGCACCTTAGAACAATACAATGACAACAACCTACACAGGACAGCACCTTAGAACAATACAATGACAACAACCTACACAGGACAGCACCTCAGAACAATACAATGACAACAACCTACACAGGACAGCACCTCAGAACAATACAATGACAACAACCTACACAGGACAGCACCTCAGAACAATACAATGACAACAACCTACACAGGACAGCACCTTGGAACAATACAATATCACCCCACACACAGCACAGCACCTTAGAACAATACAATGTGTGCAGGGAGCAACGTTTACATTCCACTCTGCTTGTTCGTCAGGGCTGAGGCAGAACAAGCTTCGTTTGGTTGGATTGCATTTATGCCTCTTGGTGGAAAAGACACACACACTCTGACAGATGAATCATTGTAAATATGAGGCAGATCAGGCTTGTTTGTGCCCGCAAGGTAAACGCTTGGATAACTGCTAGTAAACAGCATACCCAGAAGAGACTGTGTCCTCAGAGAGAGAGAGAGAGAGGGAGAGAGAGAGAGAGAGAGAGAGAGAGAGAGAGAGAGAGAGAGAGAGAGAGAAAGAGAGAAAGAGAGAAAGAGAGAAAGAGAGAAAGAGGGAGACAGAGAGAGAGGGAGAGAGAGACAGAGAGAGAGAGGGAGAGTGGCAAAGGGAGGGAGAGAGAATGGGAGAAACTGCTGGTGATAGCATTGCTGCCATACCAGATTTCGCTACACTATACAATGTTGTATATAGATAGTTATCAGGGGGAGGGAGATGGGGAGGGAGAGATGGGGAGGGAGAGCTGGGGAGAGAGAGATGGGGAGGGGAGAGAGAGAGAGATGGGGAGGGAGAGATGGGAGGGAGAGATGGGTGGGAGATGGGGAGGGAGAGATGGGGAGGGAGAGAGAGAGAGATGGGGAGGGAGAGATGGGGGGAGATGGGGAGGGAGAGATGGAGATGGGGAGAGATGGGGAGGGAGAGATGGGGAGGGAGAGATGGGGAGGGAGAGATGGGGAGAGATCGGGAGATGGGGAGGGAGAGAGAGGGAGAGATGGGGAGGGAGAGATGGGAGGGAGAGATGGGGTGGGAGATGGGGAGGAGAGATGGGGAGGGAGAGATGGAGAGAGAGATGGGGAGGGAGAGATGGGGAGAGATGGGGAGGGAGAGATGGGGAGGGAGAGATGGGGAGGGAGAGATGGGGAGGGAGAGATGGGGAGGGAGAGATGGGGAGGGAGAGATGGGGGAGAGAGAGATGGGGAGGGAGAGATGGGGAGGGAGAGAGAGAGAGATGGGGAGAGATGGGGAGGAGAGATGGGGAGGGAGAGATGGAGAGGGAGAGATGGGGAGGGAGAGATGGGGAGGGGAGATGGAGAGATGGGGAGGGAGAGATGGGGAGGAGAGTGGGAGAGATGGAGATGGGAGAGATGGGGAGGGAGAGATGGGGAGGGAGAGATGGGGAGGGAGAGATGGGGAGGGAGAGATGGGGAGAGAGAGATGGGGAGGGAGAGATGGAGAGGGAGAGATGGGGAGGGAGAGATGGGGAGAGAGAGATGGGGAGGGAGAGATGGGGAGGGAGAGATGGAGAGGGAGAGATGTGGAGGGAGAGATGGGGAGGGAGAGATGGGGAGGGAGAGATGGGGAGGGAGAGATGGGGGAGAGAGATGGGGAGGGAGAGATGGAGAGGGAGAGATGGGGAGGGAGAGATGGGGAGAGAGAGATGGGAAGAGAGAGATGGGGAGATATTGCTGGTGATCACGTTGCTGCCACGCATCACTACACTACACACTGTTGTATATATATCAGAGGGTGAGAGAGGTAGGGAGGGAGGGAGGGAGGCGGGGGAGAAGGGAGGGAGGGAGGGAGGCGGGGGAGAAGGGAGGGAGAGAGGGTTAGTTAAGTTACGCAGACCGGGAATCTCCTGAACGGATGTTGGATTGTGTAAAGATCTGATGATTGTTGGAGCGTACTGTGGGAGGAGGTAGACCCTAACCCCTAACCTCTTAACCACTTACCACTACACATCAGCATGTTATAGCTCTCTTAGTACCCTATGTAAACCCTAACCCCTTTCATTGGTGACCAGAATGCTCTTCAAGCCCTCAGGACTTGTTGTGTGTCCTAAATTGCAGCCAATTCCCTATATAGTGCACTGTTTTTAACCAGAGCCCATCCATGGCTGTATGGACTGTGTGGTCAAAAGTAATGCACTATATAGTGAATGGGGTGTCATTTGGGACACAGATATATACAACAAGCCCCCATCCGGAAGGTTCTGGCTACATCAGGACAGATCTTTGCAGTTGTAGCACATTTCGGGAAGCTTTCTGCTAACACCCTTTATGTCTTAACAATCTGTTTGCATCTGATAGTGGCTGGGAATATCTTTCATCTTGACGTAAGCTGACAAATGCTGAGCGTTTCCTATTTGTTTATCTAAGAAACGAGCAAGGAAAGCAGAGGAGAGGAGAACAGAGGAGAGGAGAGGAGGAGAGGAGAGGAGAGGAGAGGAGAGGGAGAGGAGGAGAGGAGAGGGAGAGGAGAGGAGAGGAGAGGAGAAAGTCCTTGACATGTTTTAGAGGGAAGAATGAGATTGTCAGAGCATGGTCTGTCTGTCCTATATAGTGAAAATCCTTCATCCAGTCCAGAGAATCTCTCTAGCAGGGCGCTAGGAGGGGAAGGTTATTTTTTACAATAGCTTCAATTCGTAGACATCCCTACAGGGGAGACTGAGAAATGACCAAGGACGGCAGGCAGCACCTCAGTTCATCACAACCTACCGCCACCCCTCCGCCAGCCTTAGAGCTAGCCTTAGAGCCAGCCTTAGAGCTAGCCTTAGAGCTAGCCTTAGAGTCAGCCCTCCGCCAGCCTTAGAGCTAGCCTTAGAGCTAGCCTTAGAGCCAGCCTTAGAGCTAGCCTTAGAGCTAGCCTTAGAGCCAGCCTTAGAGCTAGCCTTAGAGCCAGCCTTAGAGCCAGCCTTAGAGCCAGCCTTAGAGCTAGCCTTAGAGCCAGCCTTAGAGCCAGCCTTAGAGCCAGCCTTAGAGCCAGCCTTAGAGCTAGCCTTAGAGCCAGCCTTAGAGCCAGCCTTAGAGCTAGCCTTAGAGCCAGCCTTAGAGCTAGCCTTAGAGCTAGCCTTAGAGCTAGCCTTAGAGTTAGCCTTAGAGCCAGCCTTAGAGCTAGCCTTAGAGCCAGCCTTAGAGCTAGCCTTAGAGCTAGCCTTAGAGCCAGCCTTAGAGCTAGCCTTAGAGCCAGCCTTAGAGCTAGCCTTAGAGCTAGCCTTAGAGCCAGCCTTTGAGCTAGCCTTAGAGCCAGCCTTAGAGCCAGCCTTAGAGCTAGCCTTAGAGCCAGCCTTAGAGCCAGCCTTAGAGCCAGCCTTAGAGCTAGCCTTAGAGCCAGCCTTAGAGCCAGCCTTAGAGCCAGCCTTAGAGCCAGCCTTAGGTTAGCCTTAGAGCCAGCCTTAGAGCTAGCCTTAGAGCCAGCCTTAGAGCTAGCCTTAGAGCTAGCCTTAGAGCCAGCCTTAGAGCTAGCCTTAGTGCCAGCCTTAGAGCTAGCCTTAGAGCTAGCCTTAGAGCCAGCCTTAGAGCCAGTCTTAGAGCTAGCCTTAGAGCCAGCCTTAGAGCCAGCCTTAGAGCTAGCCTTAGAGCTAGCCTTAGAGCCAGCCTTAGAGCCAGCCTTAGAGCTAGCCTTAGAGCCAGCCTTAGAGCCAGCCTTAGAGCCAGCCTTAGAGCTAGCCTTAGAGCTAGCCTTAGAGCCAGCCTTAGAGCTAGCATTAGAGCCAGCCTTAGAGCCAGCCTTAGAGCTAGCCTTAGAGCCAGCCTTAGAGCTAGCCTTAGAGCCAGCCTTAGAGCCAGCCTTAGAGCCAGCCTTAGAGCTAGCCTTAGAGCCAGCCTTAGAGCCAGCCTTAGAGCCAGCCTTAGAGCCAGCCTTAGAGCCAGCCTTAGAGCCAGCCTTAGAGCCAGCCTTAGAGCCAGCCTTAGAGCTAGCCTTAGAGCCAGCCTTAGAGCCAGCCTTAGAGCTAGCCAGGCACAGTAATCACTCTGATGAGGTCAGAGACATGTCTCCGTGACGTGACGGACACTGGCCAGTTCTCTGTGTGGCTTTAGCTCAACTGAAGAACTCTTGGACTGATTCTACTGCTGTACGGAATATAAACCCACATTCCACGAGGCGTAATACACTAATATACTACCTCAATCTACTCAAAATGAACCTTCCCACTCACCAGCTTGGCTATGCCCTCCATTCAAAAATACATGAAGCTCTGCTCTCTCTGATCATTTGCTACCTCAGTCTGCTCAAGTCTGTCTCATTCCAGGCATCAGAGGTCCCCAGTGTGTTTTTGGTACAAATCCTGTCAAACGCCTTGAAAATCAATCAAATCACCTTTAGCTTCAGTGTGCTAGCTCTCCTTAGGACACCTCAAAACACTTACCTGACTGCAAGACACCTGTCTGCTTCCCTAGAGATATCATGGTTCCCAGTCAAAACACTTACCTGACTACAAGACACCTGTCTGCTTCCCTAGAGATATCATGGTTCCCAGTCAAAACACTTACCTGACTACAAGACACCTGTCTGCTTCCCTAGAGATATCATGGTTCCCAGTCAAAACACTGACCTGACTCCAAGACACCTGTCTGCTTCCCTAGAGATATCATGTTTCCTAGAGGTATCATGAGGTATCATGAGGTGAACATATCTGACTGCAGAGGTATCATGAGGTCAACATATCTGACTCCAGAGGTATCATGAGGTATCATGAGGTATCATGAGGTCAACATATCTGACTCCAGAGATATCATGAGGTCAACATATCTAACTCCAGAGGTATCATGAGGTCAACATACTGACTCCAGAGGTATCAGGAGGTATCATGAGGTCAACATATCTGACTCCAGAGGTATCATGAGGTCAACATATCTGACTCCAGAGATATCATGAGGTATCATGAGGTCAACATATCTGACTCCAGAGGTATCATGAGGTATCATGAGGTCAACAGATCTGACTCCAGAGATATCATGAGGTATCATGAGGTCAACAGATCTGACTCCAGAGGTATGAAGAGGTCAATATATCTGACTTCAGAGGTATCATGAGGTCAACATATCTGACTCCAGAGATATCATGAGGTATCATGAGGTCAACATATCTGACTCCAGAGGTATCAAGAGGTCAATATATCTGACTCCAGAGATATCATGAGGTATCATGAGGTCAACATATCTGACTCCAGAGGTATCATGAGGTATCATGAGGTCAACATACTGACTCCAGAGATATCATGAGGTATCATGAGGTCAACATATCTGACTCCAGAGGTATCATGAGGTATCATGAGGTCAACATACTGACTCCAGAGGTATCATGAGGTATCATGAGGTAAACATATCTGACTCCAGAGGTATCATGAGGTATCATGAGGTCAACATACTGACTCCAGAGGTATCATGAGGTATCATGAGGTCAACGTATCTGACTCCAGAGGTATCATGAGGTCAACATACTGACTCCAGAGGTATCATGAGATATCATGAGGTCAACATATCTGACTCCAGAGGTATCATGAGGTATCATGAGGTCAACATACTGACTCCAGAGGTATCATGAGGTATCATGAGGTCAACGTATCTGACTCCAGAGGTATCATGAGGTCAACATACTGACTCCAGAGGTATCATGAGGTCAACATACTGACTCCAGAGGTATCATGAGGTCAACATATCTGACTCCAGAGATATCATTAGGTCAACATATCTGACTCCAGAGGTACCATGAGATCAACATATTGACTCCAGAGGTATCATGAGGTCAACATACTGACTCCAGAGATATCATGAGGTCAACATATCTGACTCCAGAGGTATAATGAGATATCATGAGGTCAACATACTGACTCCAGAGGTATCATGAGATATCATGAGGTCAACATATCTGACTCCAGAGATATCATGAGGTATCATGAGGTCAACATATCTGACTCCAGAGGTATCATGAGGTCAACATACTGACTCCAGAGGTATCATGAGGTATCATGAGGTCAACATATCTGACTCCAGAGGTATCATGAGGTCAACTTATCTGACTTCAGAGATATCATGAGGTCAACATACTGACTCCAGAGGTATCATGAGGTCAACATATCTGACTCCAGAGATATCATGAGGTCAACATACTGACTCCAGAGGTATCATGAGGTCAACATATCTGACTCCAGAGATATCATGAGGTATCATGAGGTCAACATATCTGACTCCAGAGGTATCATGAGGTCAACATATCTGACTCCAGAGGTATCATGAGGTCAACATATCTGACTGCAGAGGTATCATGAGGTATCATGAGGTCAACATACTGACTCCAGAGGTATCAAGAGGTCAATATATCTGACTCCAGAGATATCATGAGGTATCATGAGGTCAACATATCTGACTCCAGAGGTATCATGAGGTCAACATATCTGACTCCAGAGGTATCATGAGGTCAACATATCTGACTGCAGAGGTATCATGAGGTATCATGAGGTCAACATACTGACTCCAGAGGTATCATGAGGTCAACATATCTGACTGCAGAGGTATCATGAGGTATCATGAGATATCATGAGGTCAACATTGTCTCTCTTTTCTAGAAACATCCAGTGAAGTCCTTGTTCTCCCCTCTGTGCTTTCACCTCTCCATCTCTGTCCTCCATCTCAGATGTCAGGAGCTGAGTGAAAACAACTACATATGTATACTATATACACTGGCCATGTCCCTAATGGATACATACTCTCTCTCTCGCTCTCTGTCTCTGTCTCTCTCTCTCTCTCGCTCTCTGTCTCTGTCTCTCTCTCTCTCTCTCTCTCTTTGTATCTCTTTCTTTCTCTCTCTCTCTCTCTCTCTCTCTCTCTCTCTCTCTCTCTCTCCTCTCTCTCCCTCTCTCTCTCTCTCTCTCTCCCTCTCTCTCTCTCGCTCGCTCTTTCGCTCTTCTGCACTCTGTTTCTCTGTGACCTGGCTAGCCTCTAATCCACAACACCCCAGCTAGTCATCTCCTCGGACTGACGGAAAGAGGAAGAGAGGGGAGAGGGGAAGGAGAGATGAGTGGGCGTGGGGGTTGTCTGAACTCTCGCTGAGTAATGAAATGAAATGACAGCCCTTTGGAGAGGGAAACAGGAGGAGGGAAAGTTTAAGGAAGATAGAAAGGGGCAAGGATACCGGGGCCAACCAGGAAATTGAAGCCATCACAAGCAAATTGAGTTCAGGTCCTTTTTGGAGGGAGAAAGCAGCACACCAATCAGTTTGGTCCAGCTAGCTGCTAGTCAGACAGTGGCTGGGGGGCGCTGCCTGCCAGGACCCTTGTAAGGGCGTCTTGACATGGCAATAGGACCAACAGTAAACGACCTACAGCCATCCAGATGCAGTCTGGGGCTCAGCTGACAGAGCTGATCTCATGCTGAATACCAAAGGGTCCTTACCACCCCCCCCAAAAAAAAAGCTTATTCCCCCAAAAAAGAAGAAGAAGGGCACCAGGGCACTTAGGCCTCTGGTCAAAAAGTAGTGGAAGGGAATAGGGTGCCATTTGGGACTAGTGGTGCAAATTCTTTTGATTGGGGTCCCACGAGAGTCACTCTATGCTAATTTGAAGGTTGGTCATCTGGTTGGCTGGTAGGCCACTCACTGTTCAGCTAATTGGGTGACAAGGGAAGACTGGAGAAGGGTGAAAGACTACAGTTCCCATTGGGGTCATGTGTTTATTAAAAAAATATGTTATAATAGTTCGAGGTCAGGGAATGATGCAACATTGTGTCATGGGATGAATGTATGACCTAGTGGGAAGGTCAAGGAGAGTTGGGATGGGTTGGGGACACTGAACATGATACATGTCATGGAGGAGACGTTAACTACTATATAAACAACATAAGTTATGTGGTAGCCTGCTGCGGTGCCTGACTAGAAATGAGACATGATGAGACGTTAACTACTATAGAAACAACAGAGTTATGTGGTAGCCTGCTGCAGTGCCTGACTAGAAATGAGACATGATGAGACGTTAACTACTATAGAAACAACAGAGTTATGTGGTAGCCTGCTGCAGTGCCTGACTAGAAATGAGACATGATGAGACGTTAACTACTATAGAAACAACAGAGTTATGTGGTAGCCTGCTGCGGTGCCTGACTAGAAATGAGACATGATGAGACGTTAACTACTATAGAAACAACAGATGTGGTAGCCTGCTGCGGTGCCTGACTAGAAATGAGACATGATGAGACGTTAACTACTATAGAAACAACAGAGTTATGTGGTAGCCTGCTGCAGTGCCTGACTAGAAATGAGACACGATGAGACGTTAACTACTATAGAAACAATAGAGTTATGTGGTAGCCTGCTGCGGTGCCTGACTAGAAATGAGACATGATGAGACGTTAACTACTATAGAAACAACAGAGTTATGTGGTAGCCTGCTGCAGTGCCTGACTAGAAATGAGACATGATGAGACGTTAACTACTATAGAAACAACAGAGTTATGTGGTAGCCTGCTGCAGTGCCTGACTAGAAATGAGACATGATGAGACGTTAACTACTATAGAAACAACAGAGTTATGTGGTAGCCTGCTGCAGTGCCTGACTAGAAATGAGACATGATGAGACGTTAACTACTATAGAAACAACAGAAGTTATGTGGTAGCCTGCTGCGGTGCCTTACTGGAAATGAACAATACATACAGGCTGTTTTCCAAATAACACCTTTATGAGCAAAGTAGTGCACTATTTAGGGAATATCCAACCTCTTGGCCAACCCCCTTCCTTCTCTCTGACTGAACCCACCCCTACCAACCCCCTTCCTTCTCTCTGACTGAACCCACCACCACCAACCCTTTCCTTCTCTCTGACTGAACCCACCCCTACCAACCCCTTCCTTCTCTCTGACTGAACCCACCCCTACCAACCCCATTCCTTCTCTCTGACTGAACCCACCCCTACCAACCCCATTCCTTCTCTCTGACTGAACCCACCCCTACCAACCCCCTTCCTTCTCTCTGACTGAACCCACCCCTACCAACCCCTTCCTTCTCTCTGACTGAACCCACCACCACCAACCCCTTCCTTCTCTCTGACTGAACCCACCCCTACCAACCCCCTTCCTTCTCTCTGACTGAACCCACCCCTACCAACCCCCTTCCTTCTCTCTGACTGAACCCACCCCTACCAACCCCTTCCTTCTCTCTGACTGAACCCACCCCTACCAACCCCCTTCCTTCTCTGACTGAACCCACCCCTACCAACCCCTTCCTTCCCTCTGACTGAACCCACCCCTACCAACCCCTTCCTTCTCTCTGACTGAACCCACCACCACCAACCCCTTCCTTCTCTCTGACTGAACCCACCCCTACCAACCCCTTCCTTCTCTCTGACTGAACCCACCCCTACCAACCCCCTTCCTTCTCTCTGACTGAACCCACCCCTACCAACCCCTTCCTTCTCTCTGACTGAACCCACCCCTACCAACTGCCTTCCTTCTCTCTGACTGAACCCACCCCTACCAACCGCCTTCCTTCTCTCTGACTGAACCCACCCCTACCAACCCCCTTCCTTCTCTCATACTGAACCCACCACCACCAACCCCTTCCTTCTCTCTGACTGAACCCACCTCTACCAACCCCCTTCCTTCTCTCTGACTGAACCCACCCCTACCAACCTCTTCTGTCTCTCTGACTGATCCCACCCCTACCAACCCCTTCTGTCTCTCTGACTGAACCCACCCCTACCAACCCCTTCCTTCTCTGACTGAACCCACCCCTACCAACCCCTTCCTTCTCTCTGACTGATCCCACCCCTACCAATCCCATTCCTTCTCTCTGACTGAACCCACCCCTACCAACCCCTTCCTTCTCTCTGACTGATCCCACCCCTACCAACCCCCTTCCTTTCTCTGACTGAACCCACCCCTACCAACCCCTTCCTTCTCTCTGACTGAACCCACCCCTACCAATCCCATTCCTTCTCTCTGACTGAACCCACCCCTACCAACCCCCTTCCTTTCTCTGACTGAACCCACCCCTACCAACCCCTTCCTTCTCTCATACTGAACCCACTACCACCAACCCCCTTCCTTCTTTCTGACTGATCCCACCCCTACCAATCCCATTCCTTCTCTCTGACTGAACCCACCCCTACCAACCCCTTCCTTCTCTCTGACTGAACCCACCCCTACCAACCCCCTTCCTTCTCTCTGACTGAACCCACCCCTACCAACCCTCTTCCTTCTCTCTGACTGAACCCACCACCACCAACCCCCTTCCTTCTCTCTGACTGAACCCACCCCTACCAACCCTTTCCTTCTCTCTGACTGAACCCACCCCTACCAATCCCATTCCTTCTCTCTGACTGAACCCACCTCTACCAACCCCCCTTCCTTCTCTCTGACTGAACCCACCCCTACCAACCCCTTCCTTCTCTCTGACTGAACCCACCCCCACCAACCACCATTTCTAATGAGCCTTATTTGCCCTTCTCCTCCTGCTAATTCTTGGACAGTGACACAACATTCCCGGACTAATTATCTAGATTTCACAGCAGCACTACACAGCACGACACACACACACTCACGCGTGCACGTACACACGGCCTAGGTCTGATGTTGCAACCATTGACGAGGGGTGGAATCATTGTTAGAACCCCTAAGGCCTCATTATCTTTGTTGGCTCCCAATTAATCTATTAAGATGTTTTGGCTCAGTGGCTGTTACACGCTATGACCTGGGGCCCTATCTCAAAACAATATATTGTGTTGGTTGGCTGGGTGGCTGGTTGGTTGACTGGTTGGTTGGGTGGCTGGTTGGTTGGTTGACTGGTTGGTTGGCTGGTTGGTTGGCTCGGTGGCTGCTACACGGTATGACCTGGGGCCCTATTTCAAACCAATA
Source organism: Oncorhynchus nerka (assembly GCF_034236695.1). Lineage (NCBI taxonomy): Eukaryota > Metazoa > Chordata > Actinopteri > Salmoniformes > Salmonidae > Oncorhynchus > Oncorhynchus nerka. Next base: position 180,755 of record NW_027040388.1, on the reverse strand, counting down.
CGTTGTGTTGGTTGGTTGGTTGGTTGGTTGGTTGGTTGCCTGGTTGGTTGGTTGCCTGGTTGGTTGGTTGCCTGGTTGGTTGGTTGCCTGGTTGGGTAGTTGCCTGGTTGGTTGGTTGCCTGGTTGGTTGGTTGCCTGGTTGGTTGGTAGGTTCATTGGTTGGTTGGCTAGTTGCCTGGTTGGTTGGTTGGTTGGTTGGTTGGTTGGTTAGATGGTTGGCTGTTTGGTTGGTTGGCTGGTTGGCTAGTTGGCTGGTTGGCTGGTTGTTTGGTTGGTTGGTTGGTTGGTTGGCTGGTTGGCTGGCTGGCTGGTTGTTTGGTTGGTTGGTTGGCTGGTTGCTTGGCTGGGTGGCTGGGTGGTTGGTTGGTTGGTTGGTTGGTTGTCTGGTTGGTTGGTTGGCTGGTTGGCTAGTTGGCTGGTTGGTTGGTTGGCTGGTTGGCTAGTTGGTTGGCTAGTTGGTTGGTTGGCTGGTTGGCTGGCTGTTTGGCTGGTTGGCTGGTTGTTTGGTTGGTTGGTTGGCTGGTTGGTTAGTTGGCTGGTTGGTTGCAGCATTAAGTAGGGAAATGACAGGAGACTTGCAGTATATTTAGACACTGTGTCTTTGTATTCAGCATCTGTCTTCTTTAAGGTGGAATATGTGGGATTTATGTCCACAATTTATCTACATTTCTATTCTATATACAGAGCATTTGTAAAGTATTCAGACCTTTTTGTTACATTATTGTTAATTTAAAAACATAACAAATCCTTATCAATCTGCACACAATACCCCAAAATGATAAATCAAAAGCAGTTTTTCAGTAATTTAAAAAAATCACATATACATATCTATTTAGACCTCCTCAAGGACTTTCAGAGAGTTGTCCCGAAGCCACTCCTGCGTTGTCTTGGCTGTGTGCTCAGGGTCGTTGTCCTGTTGGAAGGTGACCCTTCACCCCAGTCTGAGGTCCTGAGCGCTCTGGAGCAGGTACTCATCAAGGATCTCTGTACTTTTCTCTGATCATCTTTCCTTCGATCCTGACTAGTCTCCCAGTCCCTGCTGCTGAAAACCATCCCTGCAGCATGATGCTGCCACCACCATGCTTCACCGTACATATGGTGCCAGGTTTCCTCCTGAGTGGACGCTTAGCATTCAGGCCAAAGTGTTTAATCTTGGTTTCATCAGACCAGATAATCTTGTTTCTCATGGTTTGAGTCCATTTGGTGCCTTTTGGCAAACTCCAAGCAGGCTGTCATGTGCCTTTTACTGAGGAGTGGCTTCCATCTGGCCACTCTACCATAAAGGCCTGATTTGTAGAGTGCTATAGAGATGGTTGTCCTTCTGGAAGGTTCTCCCATCTCCACAGAGGAACTCCAGAGCTCTGTCAGAGTCACCATCGGGTTCTTGGTCACCTTCGTGTACAAGCCCCTTCTCCCCAAATGCTTCTGTAATTTAACCTCTTGCTTCTACCTGAGACGCTTGCGTCCCAACTAGAGCTCTGGAAATGCAAATGCGCTACGCTAAATGCTAATAGTATTAGTTAAAACTCAAACGTTCATTAAAATACACATGCAGGGTATCGAATTAAAGCTACACTCGTTGTGAATCCAGGCAACAAGTCAGATTTTTAAAATGCTTTTCGGCGAAAGCATGAGAAGCTATTATCTGATAGCATGCACCAATACACTACAACACAAAAGCCACGCAGGGGACGTAAACAAAATAATTAGCATTTCGGCGTTACACAAACCGCACAATAAAATAGAAAACAGTCATTACCTTTCACCATCTTCTTTGTTGGCACTCCTAGATGTCCCATAAACACTATTGGGTCTTTATTTCGATTAAATCGGTCCATATAAAGCCAAGATATCGTTATATGTAGACTGTGTGATAAACAAAAAAACAGCGTTTTCAAAACGTAACGTCATTTTTTAAAATTCAAAAAGTCGACGATAAACTTTCACAAAACACTTCGAAATACGTTTGTAATGCAACTTTAGGTATTAGTAAACGTTAATAAGCGATAAAATTCATCAGGAGGCGATGTAAAGATCACTAGCTGTCCGTCTGGAAAAATGTCCGGCTAGAAACTCAACGAAAATATCCGGTCCTAGACCTGAAGAAATACGGTGCCCTGCATGTGTTTGACCAAGAAAAAACTCGAAGGGAAATGACAAGACTCTAGACACCGTGTGGAAGCTATAGCTACTGCAACCTCAGTCAATTAATTGTGGTTCACCTTTATCAATGGGTTCAAGTAGCGCATGGATATATTTTCCCATTTTCAGTGATCAGTTTTTCCTGTGCTTTTCGATGTAAATGCCGTTCTGGTAAAGCCACAGCAGTGATTTAACCAGTTTTATAAACGTCTGAGTGTTTTCTATCCACACAGACTAAGCAAATGCATATACTATATTCCTGGCATGAGTAGCAGGGTGCTGAAATGTTGCGCGATTTTTAACAGAATGTTCAAAAAGTAGAGGGTAGAAGCAACAGAGTGATGGAGGCCACTGTGTTTTTGGGGACCTTCAATGCTGCAGACATTTTTGGTACCCTTCCCCAGATCTGTGCCTCGACACAATCCTGCCTCGAAGCTCTACGGTCAATTCCTTCAACCTCATGGCTTGGTTTTTGCTCTGACATGCACTGTCAACTGTGGATTCTGATGGACACTGATGTACTGAGGGATTCTGATGTACTGAGGGATTCTGATGGACACAGGGATAGCCACTCAGCAGTACCTTCTCCACCTAGCCACTCAGCAGTACCTTCTCCACCTAGCCAATCAGCAGTACCTTCACCACCTAGCCACTCAGCAGTGCCTTCTCCACCTAGCCACTCAGCAGTGCCTTCTCCACCTAGCCACCAGCAGTACCTTCTCCACCTAGCCAATCAGCAGTGCCTTCTCCACCTAGCCACTCAGCAGTACCTTCTCCACCTAGCCAATCAGCAGTACCTTCACCACCTAGCCACTCAGCAGTGCCTTCTCCACCTAGCCACTCAGCAGTACCTTCACAACCTAGCCACTCAGCAGTGCCTTCTCCACCTAGCCACTCAGCAGTACCTTCTCCACCTAGCCTCTCAGCAGTACCTTCTCCACCTAGCCACTCAGCAGTACCTTCTCCACCTAGCCACTCAGCAGTCCCTTCTCCACCTAGCCACTCAGCAGTGCCTTCTCCACCTAGCCACTCAGCAGTCCCTTCTCCACCTAGCCTCTCAGCAGTACCTTCTCCACCTAGCCACTCAGCAGTACCTTCTCCACCTAGCCACTCAGCAGTATCTTCTCCACCTAGCCACCAGCAGTACCTTCTCCACCTAGCCACCAGCAGTGCCTTCTCTACCTAGCCACCTAGCAGTGCCTTCACCACCTAGCCACCAGCAGTCCCTTCTCCACCTAGCCACCAGCAGTGCCTTCTCTACCTAGCCACCTAGCAGTGCCTTCACCACCTAGCCACTCAGCAGTACCTTCTCCACCTAGCCACCAGCAGAACCTTCTCCACCTAGCCACTCAGCAGTACCTTCTCCACCTAGCCACTCAGCAGTACCTTCTCCACCTAGCCACCAGCAGTACCTTCACCACCTAGCCACTCAGCAGTGCCTTCTCCACCTAGCCACTCAGCAGTACCTTCTCCACCTAGCCAATCAGCAGTACCTTCACCACCTAGCCACTCAGCAGTGCCTTCTCCACCTAGCCACTCAGCAGTACCTTCTCCACCTAGCCAATCAGCAGTGCCTTCTCCACCTAGCCACTCAGCAGTACCTTCACCACCTAGCCAATCAGCAGTGCCTTCTCCACCTAGCCAATCAGCAGTACCTTCACCACCTAGCCACTCAGCAGTGCCTTCTCCACCTAGCCACTCAGCAGTACCCTCTCCACCTAGCCAATCAGCAGTACCTTCTCCACCTAGCCTCTCAGCAGTACCTTCTCCACCTAGCCACTCAGCAGTACCTTCTCCACCTAGCCACTCAGCAGTACCTTCTCCACCTAGCCACTCAGCAGTCCCTTCTCCACCTAGCCACTCAGCAGTGCCTTCTCCACCTAGCCACTCAGCAGTCCCTTCTCCACCTAGCCTCTCAGCAGTACCTTTTCCACCTAGCCACTCAGCAGTACCTTCTCCACCTAGCCACTCAGCAGTACCTTCTCCACCTAGCCACTCAGCAGTACCTTCTCCACCTAGCCACTCAGCAGTGCCTTCTCTACCTAGCCACCTAGCAGTGCCTTCACCACCTAGCCACTCAGCAGTCCCTTCTCCACCTAGCCACTCAGCAGTGCCTTCTCTACCTAGCCACCTAGCAGTGCCTTCACCACCTAGCCACTCAGCAGTACCTTCTCCACCTATCCACTCAGCAGTCCCTTCTCCACCTAGCCACTCAGCAGTCCCTTCTCCACCTAGCCACTCAGCGGTGCCTTCTCCACCTAGCCACTCAGCAGTATCTTCTCCACCTAGCCACTCAGCAGTACCTTCACCATCTAGCCACTCAGCAGTACCTTCTCCACCTAGCCATTCAGCAGTACCTTCTCCACCTAGCTACTCAGTGGTACCTTCTCCACCTAGCCACTCAGCAGTACCTTCTCCACCTAGCCACTCAGCAGTACCTTCTCCACCTAGCCACTCAGCAGTCCCTTCTCCACCTAGCCACTCAGCACTACCTTCTCCACCTAGCCACTCAGCAGTATCTTCTCCACCTAGCCACTCAGCAGTACCTTCACCATCTAGCCACTCAGCAGTACCTTCTCCACCTAGCCACTCAGCAGTACCTTCTCCACCTAGCCACTCAGCAGTACCTTCTCCACCTAGCCACTCAGCAGTACCTTCTCCACCTAGCCACTCAGCAGTCCCTTCTCCACCTAGCCACCTAGCAGTGCCTTCTACACTGGCTTAATGTGATGAAGTCTCCAGGCATCCAGTCTGTAAAGCTGAGGTGATGGTATTGATGGTTGAGGAGGAAGTCAATAATCATTAACGTGATTTTAAAGCCACTGGCTTTAATCCTAAATGACACCCTATTTCCTATATAGTACACTACTTAGACACAGAACGCTAAAGGGCGTGGTCAACCATAGTGCACTACGTAGGGAATAGGGTGCTATATGGGACTCAGTACAGGGATTCCTTCCAGGGATGGAAAGGCTTCAGGTGTTCATGATGATCCCTATAGTAGACTGAACATGGTGGTTGTAGGACTATTGTAGACTGAACATGGTGGTTGTAGGACTATTGTAGACTGAACATGGTGGTTGTAGGACGATTGTAGACTGAGCATGGTGGTTGTTGGACTATTGTAGACTGAACATGGTGGTTGTTGGACTATTGTAGACTGAACATGGTGGTTGCAGGACTATTGTAGACTGAACATGGTGGTTGAATGACTATTGTAGACTGAACATGGTGGTTGAATCTCTATTGTAGACTGAACATGGTGGTTGTTGGACTATTGTAGACTGAACAGGGTGGTTGTAGGACTATTGTAGACTGAACATGGTGGTTGAATGACTATTGTAGACTGAACATGGTGGTTGTAGGACTATTGTAGACTGAACATGGTGGTTGTAGGACTATAGTAGACTGAACATGGTGGTTGAATGACTATAGTAGACTGAACATGGTGGATGTAGGACTATTGTAGACTGAACATGGTGGTTGTAGGACTATTGTAGACTGAACATGGTGGTTGTTGGACTATTGTAGACTGAACATGGTGGTTGAATGACTATAGTAGACTGAACATGGTGGTTGTAGGACTATTGTAGACTGAACATGGTGGTTGTTGGACTGTTGTAGACTGAACATGGTGGTTGTTGGACTATTGTAGACT
>NW_027040388.1:159955-167455 GCF_034236695.1 Oncorhynchus nerka | reverse complement strand
GATGACCCCTGTAATCAGCCCAGGAGCCCATGTAGCTGAGATAGGGGGCAGTGGGAGTTTGGAGGGGTGTGTTACGGACTCCCAAACTCCATTGGTGGGACTGAATGACCCCTGTAATCAGCCCAGGAGCCCATGTAGCTGAGATAGGGGGGCAGTGGGAGTTTGGAGGGGTGTGTTACGGACTCCCAAACTCCATTGGTGGGACTGGATGACCCCTGTAATCAGCCCAGGAGCCCATGTAGCTGAGATAGGGGCGCAGTGGGAGTTTGGAGGGGTGTGTTATGGACTCCCAAACTCCATTGGTGGGACTGGATGACCAGTGTTATCAGCCCAGGAGCCCATGTAGCTGAGATAGGGGGTCAGTGGGAGTTTGGAGGGGTGTGTTATGGACTCCCAAACTCCATTGGTGAGACTGGATGACCAGTGTAATCAGCCCAGGAGCCCATGTAGCTGAGATAGGGGCGCAGTGGGAGTTTGGAGGGGTGTGTTATGGACTCCCAAACTCCATTGGTGGGACTGGATGACCAGTGTTATCAGCCCAGGAGCCCATGTAGCTGAGATAGGGGCGCAGTGGGAGTTTGGAGGGGTGTGTTATGGACTCCCAAGCTCCATTGGTGGGACTGAATGACCCCTGTAATCAGCCCAGGAGCCCAAGAAGCTGAGATAGGGGGGTCAGTGGGAGTTTGGAGGGGTGTGTTACGGACTCCCAAACTCCAGCCTTATTAAAGCCTTCTTCTTTAATATCCAGACGGGAGATTGACTAGACAGGTTGGAGACGGCCACCCCATTGCATGACCTCAACAGGCAGCAGTCATTGAAAGCTCATTTTCCCTCTCTCTGTCTGGCGTGATATGCATTCATTTTTTGACGGCTTTACAAGGCTGGCTGAACATTTTCTTTGTGGACGGAAATTCCAGTTTGAGAGGAAAATGCTATTTGTAGTCTGCATACATGCTATGTATGCAATGTAAAATAAAGAAATCCAGGTGTTTTTACGGTAATTTACTGTCCGCAAATTACATGTAAACTACTGTACACAAAAAGGTAAGGTATGCTACCATAAATTCCAAGGAAATTCTTGGAATATCAGTCCATTAACTTTCTTTGGAAGTTACCGTAACATACTGTAGCTTTTTGTTTTTACAGTAATTTACGGAAAGTTACCGTAAAAAAAACTACAGTATTTAAAAAAAATCGTACCATAAATAAGTAAGTAGATGTGTGACTGTATGATGTATACAAACCGGATTAGTAACCATGGTCACAGTGGGTCATGTGATGCAGCTGAGCCACGTGTGACTGTATGATGTATACAAACAGGATTAGTAACCATGGTCACAGTGGGTCATGTGATGCAGCTGAGCCCTGTGTGACTGACTATTCTATACAAACAGGATTAGTAACCATGGTCACAGTGGGTCATGTGATGCAGCTGAGCCCTGTGTGAATGTCTGTTGTATACAAACAGGATTAGTAACCATGGTCACAGTGGGTCATGTGATGCAGCTCAGCCCCGTGTGACTGTACTATGCTATACAAATATGATTAGTAACCATGGTCACAGTGGGTCATGTGATGCAGCTGAGCCCCGTGTGACTGTCTGATGTATACAAACAGGATTAGTAACCATGGTCACAGTGGGTCATGTGATGCAGCTGAGCCCCGTGTGACTGTCTGATGTATACAAACAGGATTAGTAACCATGGTCACAGGGGGTCATGTGATGCAGCTGAGCCCCGTGTGACTGTAGATGTATACAAACAGGATTAGTAATCATGGTCACAGTGGGTCATGTGATGCAGCTGAGCCCTGTGTGACTAACTAGTCTATACAAACAGGATTAGTAACCATGGTCACAGTGGGTCATGTGATGCAGCTGAGCCACGTGTGACTGTATGATGTATACAAACAGGATTAGTAACCATGGTCACAGTACACAGGGGTCATGTGATGCAGCTGAGCCACGTGTGACTGTTAGTCTATACAAACAGGATTGTGTAACCATGGTGTGTGTGGGTGTGTGTGCAGCTGAATGTGTGTGTGACTGACTAGTCTATACAAACAGGCTTAGCAACCATGGTCACAGTGGGTCATGTGATGCAGCTGAGCCTATGTGTGTGACTGTATGATGTATAAAGCAACCAGGATTAGTAACCATGGTCACAGTGGGTCATTGATGCACTTATCAAGAGAACCTGTGTGACTCTATCTGATGTATACAAACAGGCACTTAGTAACCTGGACACAGTGGGTCATAAATGCAGCTAAGCCTACTATTGTGCTGACTGACTATTCTGATACAGAACAGGATTGGCTAAACAGGTCACAGTGGGTCATGTGACTGCAGCTCACTAAACAGAGAACATCGTGGTGACTCTACTATCTCTGATCAAACATGATTAACAGAGAAACCATGGTCACTATCTCTGATCTGAGGACTGCAGCTGAGAAAGCCCTGGTCATCTCTACTATCTCTGATCAAACAGGATTATTAACCATGGTCATCCCTGGGTCATCTCTACTGCTGATCTGAGGACCACTGTGTGATCCCTGTCATCTCTACTGCCTCTGATCTGGAGGTAAACAGAGAACTATACAAACAGGATTATCTCTGATCTAACCATTAAGTGTTGAAAGTCATCTCTACTATGGTCACAGTGGGTCATGTGATGACTCACTAAAGCTGAGCCTGGTCAGTGTGACTGATCTGGAGACTCTATACAAACAGGATTGGAGTAACCATGGTCTACATCTCTGATCTGGGTCATTAAGTGTTGAGCAGCTGAGCATCTCTACTATCTCTGATCTGTATGATGCTAAACAAACAGGATTGGAGAAACCATGGTCTACATCTCTGATCTGGAGGACTGTCATTTGTGTTGAAAGCTGCATCCTACTGATCTGTGACTGAGATGATGTATACAAACAGAGAACATCCCTTAGCATCTCTACTATCTCTGATCTGAGACTGGGTCATTGTGTTGGAGAAAGCCCTTGGCATCTCTACTATCTCTGATCTGGAGGATGTATTACAAACAGGATTAGAAACCATGGCATCTCTACTATCTCTGATCTGGAACTGCACAAACGAAAGCCCTTGGCATTAATATTTTCTGAGGACTGCTTCATTTGTGTTGTGAAAGTGGCATCTCTACTGTCTCTGATCTGGAGGACTGCTTCATTAAGTGTTGAGAAAGCCCTTGGCATCTCTACTATCTCTGATCTGGAGGACTGCTTCATTTGTGTTGAGAAAGCCCTTGGCATGTCTACTATCTCTGATCTGGAGGACTGCTTCATTGTGTTGAGAAAGTGTGTGTTCTACTATCTCTGATCTGTGAGCAGCTGCTTCATTAAGTGTTGGAGAAAGTTGGCATCTCTACTATCTCTGATCAGGACTGCTTCATTTGTGTTGGAGAAAGCCCTTGGCATCTCTACTGTCTCTGATCTGGAGGACTGCTTCATTATGTGTTGGAGAAAGCCCTTGGCATCACTACATCTCTGATCTGGAGGACTGCTTCATTAAGTGTTGGAGAAAGCCCTTGGCATCTCTACTATCTCTGATCTGAAAGGACTGCTTCATTTTGAATGTTGAGAAAGCCCTTGGCATCTCTACTGTCTCTGATCTGGAGGACTGCTTCATTAAGTGTTGGAGAAAGCCCTTGGCATCTCTACTATCTCTGATCTGGAGGACTGCTTCATTAAGTGTTGAGAAAGCCCTTGGCATCTCTACTATCTCTGATCTGGAGGACTGCTTCATTTGTGTTGGAGAAAGCCCTTGGCATCTCTACTATCTCTGATCTGGAGGACTGCTTCATTAAGTGTTGGAGAAAGCCCTTGGCATCTCTACTATCTCTGATCTGGAGGACTGCTTCATTTGTGTTGAGAAAGCCCTTGGCATCTCTACTGGAGGACTGCTTCATTTGTGTTGAGAAAGCCCTTCTACTGCCTCTGATCTGGAGGACTGCTTCATTTGTGTTGAGAAAGCCCTTGGCATCTCTACTATCTCTGATCTGCTTCATTTGTGTTGGAGAAAGCCCTTGGCATCTCTACTATCTCTGATCTGGAGGACTGCTTCATTAAGTGTTGGAGAAAGCCCTTGGCATCTCTACTATCTCTGATCTGGAGGACTGCTTCATTAAGTGTTGAGAAAGCCCTTGGCATCTCTACTATCTCTGATCTGGAGGACTGCTTCATTAAGTGTTGGAGAAAGCCCTTGGCATCTCTACTATCTCTGATCTGGAGGACTGCTTCATTAAGTGTTGAGAAAGCCCTTGGCATCCCTACTATCTCTGATCTGGAGGACTGCTTAATTAAGTGTTGGAGAAAGCCCTTGGCATCTCTACTATCTCTGATCTGGAGGACTGCTTCATTAAGTGTTGAGAAAGCCCTTGGCATCTCTACTATCTCTATATCTGGGGACTTTCATTTGTGTCAGGATTTATCACTTTTACTGTTTACTTTTGATTTGTGTTGGAGAAATTTGGCAAAACTAAAATACTTTCTGGGACTGCTTCATTTGTGTTGGGAAACTTGGCATCTCTTTCTATCTGGAGGATTTTATTAAGTGTTGGAGAAAGTTGGGAGGGGGGGTGTGGGGAGGGGGGGCTCTACTGATCTATGGGGAGGGGTATGGGGAAAGGGAGGGTATGGAGAGGGGGTATTGGGGAGAAAGGGTATGGGGAGGGGATTTGTGGGGGGGTATGGGGGGGTATTTGGGGAGGGGTATGGGGGGGAGGGTATGGGGAGGGGGGTATGGGGAGGGGTTTGGGGAGGGGTATGGGGGGGGTATTTGGGGAGGGGTATGGGGAAGGGAGGGGAGGGTATGGGGAGGGGTATGGGGAGGGGAGGGGGGGGGGGGGTATGGGGAGGGGGGGGGTATGGGGAGGGGTTTGGGGAGGGGTATGGGGGTATGGGGAGGGGTATGGGGAGGGGAGGGGGGGGTATGGGGAGGGGTTTGGGGAGGGGGGGTATGGGGAGGGGAGGGGGGGGTATGGGGAGGGGAGGGGGGGGTATGGGGAGGGGTATGGGGAGGGGAGGGGGGGGTATGGGGAGGGGGGGTATGGGGGGAGGGGAGGGGGGGGGAGGGGGGGTATGGGGAGGGGGGTAGGGGAGGGGTTTGGGGAGGGGTATGGGGGTATGGGGAGGGGTTTGGGGGGGGGTATGGGGAGGGGTATGGGGAGGGGGGGGTATGGGGGGGTATGGGGGTTGTTTCCAGTGTAGTTGTTCTATGTGAGAATGACACAAGAGCTCGTGTCTCTGGTTGGGTCCAATGTTCATAATGGGTATAGCAGCCTGTCTCTGGTTGGGTCCAATGTTCATAATGGGCGGGTATAGCAGCCTGTCTCTGGTTGGGTCCAATGTTCATAATGGGTATAGCAGCCTGTCTCTGGTTGGGTCCAATGTTCATAATGGGCAGGTATAGCAGCCTGTCTCTGGTTGGGTCCAATGTTCATAATGGGCAGGTATAGCAGCCTGTCTCTGGTTGGGTCCAATGTTCATAATGGGCAGGTATAGCAGCCTGTCTCTGGTTGGGTCCAATGTTCATAATGGGCAGGTATAGCAGCCTGTCTCTGGTTGGGTCCAATGTTCATCATGGGTATAGCAGCCTGTCTCTGGTTGGGTCCAATGGGCAGGTATAGCCTGTCGCTAACGGTTAATAACCTCTCCCTCTGGGAAAAGTTTGGTGTGTGTGTGTGTGTGTGTGTGTGTGACACTGCTAAGATTCTTCTAAGAACCGATAGGTTGAACTCATACTGCTTTGGGTGAAATCACAAGGAGCACCACCTCTCTCTGACTCTCTCTCCCTTTCTCTCTCTCTCTCTCTCTCTCTCTCTCTCTCTCTCTCTCTCTCTCTCTCTCTCTCTCTCTCTCTCTCTCTCTCTCTCTCTCTCTCTCTCTCCTACTTTTCCATTTCTGCTCTTGGCACTGACACTCTAGTGCAGGGTGCTGACAGTGACATTTGGTGGGGTTGTCATCGCCTTGTCACCTCAATTTAGCATCACTCTCTCTTTTTATCTCTCTCTCCCTTTCTCACTTTTAAAAGTAGTGCTCTCTCTCTCTCTCTCTCTCTCTCTCTCTCTCTCTCTCTCTCTCTCTCTCTCTCTCTCTCTCTCTCTCTCTCTCTCTCTCTCCCTCTCTCTCTCTCTCTCTCTCTCTCTCTCTCTCTCTCTGTCTCTCTCTCTCTCTCTCTCTCTCTCTCTCTCTCTCTCTCTCTCTCCCTCTCTCTCCTCTCTGTCTCTCTCTCTCTCTCTCTCTCTCTCTCTCTCTCTCTCTCTCTCTCTTCTCTCTCTCTCTCTCTCTAGACCTACACCAACCTCGTCAGCAGCATATTCCCCTTCCTTCACAGCCATATGGTTTCATGTTGGGGTGAACACATGAGCTGGTGGAGGGAGAGAGCGAGAGAGAGAGAGCGAGAGAGAGAGAGAGAGAGAGTCTTAAGTAAAGTAACTGGGGCCAGGAGAGGAGGAGGAGGAGTGGAGGAGCATTGATGCCTCTTTAGGGAACAGAGCTCTTCAACTCAGCCCAAATTAAACAGCCTTAAACCTTCACCTGCTCATAGGAGAGGTGCTGAGAACCAGAGAGCTTAGGGCAAACACACACACACACACACACACACACACACACACACACACACACACACACACACACACACACACACACACACACGCTCTTCAGTAAAGAGTCTCACTAATCAGACTAAAGAGTGAGTAAGGCATAAAACAGGAGTGAGTAAAACAGGAGACAGTCATGTATTAGTCTAAGAGAGACGGCCCTGATGAAGCCACTTTCCCTTTAGAAAAGAACAGATAGACACCAACACACCTCAGGTGTAACACCAGTCTCAGAGGAAGCCCTCCTGTTAGTAACACAGGAGAACTCACCAGTCTAAGAGGACGCCCTCCTGCTAGTAACACAGGAGAACTCACCAGTCTCAGAGGAAGCACTCCTGTTAGTAACACAGGAGAACTCACCAGTCTCAGAGGAAGCCCTCCTGCTAGTAACACAGGAGAACTCATCAGTCTCAGAGGAAGCCCTCCTGCTAGTAACACAGGAGAACTCACCAGTCTCAGAGGAAGCCCTCCTGTTAGTAACACAGGAGAACTCATCAGTCTCAGAGGAAGCCCTCCTGCTAGTAACACAGGAGAACTCATCAGTCTCAGAGGAAGCCCTCCTGCTAGTAACACAGGAGAACTCATCAGTCTCAGAGGAAGCCCTCCTGCTAGTAACACAGGAGAACTCATCAGTCTCAGAGGAAGCCCTCCTGCTAGTAACACAGGAGAACTCATCAGTCTCAGAGGAAGCCCTCCTGCTAGTAACACAGGAGAACTCATCAGTCTCAGAGGAAGCCCTCCTGCTAGTAACACAGGAGAACTCACCAGTCTCAGAGGAAGCCCTCCTGCTAGTAACACAGGAGAACTCATCAGTCTCAGAGGAAGCCCTCCTGCTAGTAACACAGGAGAACTCATCAGTCTCAGAGGAAGCCCTCCTGCTAGTAACACA
>NW_027040388.1:149955-154955 GCF_034236695.1 Oncorhynchus nerka | reverse complement strand
GACAGGGTACTTCTGAATAAAGACATTTAGTTTTGAAAGTGGTTTAGGACAGGGGACTTCTGAATAAAGACATTTAGTTTTGAAAGTGGTTTAGGACAGGGTACTTCTGAATAAAACATTTAGTTTAAAAGTGGTTTAGGACAGGGTACTTCTGAATAAAGACATTTAGTTTTGAAAGTGGTTTAGGACAGGGGACTTCTGAATAAAGACATTTAGTTTTGAAAGTGGTTTAGGACAGGGGACTTCTGAATGAAGACATTTCGTTTTTGAAGTGGTTTAGGACAGGGGTCTTCTGAATAAAGACATTTAGTTTTGAAAGTGGTTTAGGACAGGGGACTTCTGAATGAAGAAATTTCGTTTTTGAAGTGGTTTAGGACAGGGGTCTTCTGAATAAAGACATTTAGTTTTGAAAGTGGTTTAGGACAGGGGACTTCTGAATGAAGAAATTTCGTTTTTGAAGTGGTTTAGGACAGGGGTCTTCTGAATAAAGACATTTAGTTTAAAAGTGGTTTAGGACAGGGGTCTTCTGAATAAAGACATTTAGTTTTGAAAGTGGTTTAGGACAGGGGACTTCTGAATAAAGACATTTCGTTTTAAAAGTGGTTTAGGACAGGTGTCTTCTGAATAAAGACATTTCGTTTTTGAAGTGGTTTAGGACAGGTGTCTTCTGAAGGAAGACATTTAGTGGTTTAGTTTGGTTTATTCAGAGCACCATTACAGTTGTTTTATTAGTCTGAAGCAGCAGCTCTTATTCATTGGGTTCCACACTGATACACTGATAGACAAAGACAGTCACACACATTAAAATACAACCATGTATAAACTATACAACTAAAAACATTAAGGCACGTCGTAGAACGTAGAACGTAGAACGTTTCTGCGTATGTGAGGGTTTTTGTACCCTCACAGTCCCCTCCTTTACGTGCAATGCTGTCTGGGTGGAGGGTTCCATTAACATATTAAATTGGTATATTTTACATTTTAAATATTTAAATATATTAAATTGTTTTAAGATATTCACCATCATTTAGATATTTAATGTTTAATTTTAAATTTAATCACCAAAATGATTTGATAAAATATTGTAATTTGATCTTTACTGCTACAGCCCATAGAAAGTATGTTGTTTCACAACAAAATAAAAACAAAATGATTTGATAAAATATTGATGACTTACATGTTGTACACTGCAGAGCCGTCACTACCACCGGCCGCCAGTAGATGGCAGACTACCCCGAGCTCAGAGTTCAGCCCCATCGCTTCAGCTTGCTGCCCACATGGCATGCTACTGCAATGTGGGCTGTTTGGGGCAGACACCTTCATACAACAAGATATATCTCTCTAATACCTGGGCTTCAAAACACAATGATGAGGTGGGATGGAGGGGTACTGTGTGTGTGTCTGTGTGTGTCTGTGTGTGTGTGTGTGTGTGTGTGTGTGTTTGTGTGTGTGATTTGTGTGTGTGTGTGTGTGTGTGTGATTGTGTGATTGTAATGTGTGTGTGTGTGAGTGTGGTTGTGTGATTGTGTGTGAATTGTGTGTGAGTGTGGTTGTGTGTGTGTGATTGTGTGTGTGGTTGTGTGTGTGTGTGTGTGTGTGTGTGTGTGGTTGTGTGTGTGTGTGAGTGTGTGTGTGTGGTTGTGCTTGTGTGTGTGTGCGTGAGAGGGCTGAAATGAGAGCATGATGCTATCGGGGAGATGAGAGCCTGCTAATCAGAGAGTTTAACCCCCAACCCTCTCCTGATCAAGTTGTCTCTGAGAACAAGCAGCTTTCCTGACACTGCTATTGTGTACGTGGAGTGGATTGGAGTGGAATGGAGTGGACTGGAGTGGAATGGAGTGAATGGAGTGGAATGGAGTGGAATGGTGGGATGGAGTGGAATGGAGTGGATTGGAGTGGAATGGAGTGGGATGGAGTGGAATGGAGTGGGATGGAGTGGAATGGAGTGGGATGGAGTGGAATGGAGTGGTATGGAGTGGAATGGAGTGGGATGGAGTGGATTGGAGTGGAATGGAGTGGAATGGAGTGGGATTGGAGTGGATTGGAGTGGAATGGAGTGGAATGGAATGGAGTGGAATGGAGTGGAGTGGAGTGGAATGGAGTGGGGTTGGAGTGGAATGGAGTGGAATGGAGTGGATTGGAGTGGAATGGAGTGGAATGGAGTGGAATGGAATGGAGTGGATTGGAGTGGAATGGAGTGGAATGGAGTGGGATTGGAGTGGAATGGAGTGGGATGGAGGGAATGGAGTGGATTGGAGTGGAATGGAGTGGGATTGGAGTGGAATGGAGTGGATTGGAGTGGATTGGAGTGGATTGGAGTGGAATGGAGTGGAGTGGAATGGAGTGGGATTGGAGTGGAATGGATTGGAATGGAGTGGATTGGAGTGGAATGGAGTGGATTGGAGTGGATTGGAGTGGAATGGAGTGGAATGGAGTGGATTGGAGTGGAATGGAGTGGGATTGGAGTGGAATGGAGTGGAATAGAGTGGATTGGAGTGGAATGGAGTGGAATGGAGTGGATTGGAGTGGAGTGGAATGGAGTGGATTGGAGTGGAATGGAGTGGAATGGAGTGGGATTGGAGTGGAATGGAGTGGAATGGAGTGGAATGGATTGGGATTGGAGGGATTGGAGTGGACTGGAGTGGAATGGAGTGGATTGGAGTGGATTGGAGTGGAATGGAGTGGAATGGAGTGGATTGGAGTGGAGTGGAATGGAGTGGATTGGAGTGGAATGGAGTGGGATTGGAGTGGAATGGGTGGAATGGAGTGGATTGGAGTGGAATGGAGTGGAATGGAGTGGATTGGTGGAGTGGAATGGAGTGGATTGGAGTGGAATGGAGTGGAATGGAGTGGGATTGGAGTGGAATGGAGTGGAATGGAGTGGGATTGGAGTGGGATTGGAGTGGACTGGAATGGAGTGGAATGGAGTGGAATGGAGTGGGATTGGAGTGGAATGGAGTGGAATGGAGTGAGAGAAAACTTCTCTGCTGCTGTCTGTGGGAAATATTCACGGTGCCTAGCTACTGTTAGCTGCTGTTATCTGCTGTTAGCTGCTGTTATCTGCTGTTAGCTACTGTTATCTGCTGTTAGCTGGTGTTAGGTGCTTTTAACTGCTGTTTGCTGCTACTAGCTTCTGTTAGCTGCTGTTATCTTCTGTTAGCTGCTGCTAGCTTCTGTTAGCTGCTGTTAGCTTCTGTTATCTGCCTTTAACTGCTTTTAGCCGCTGCTAGCTTCTGTTAGCTGCTGTTAGCTGCTGTTAGCTACTGTTATCTGCTGCTAGCTACTGTTATCTTCTGTTAGCTGCTGTTATCTTCTGTTAGCTGCTGTTATCTTCTGTTAGCTGCTGTTATCTTCTGTTAGCTGCTGCTAGCTTCTGTTAACTGCTGTTAGCTTCTGTTATATGCCTTTAACTGCTTTTAGCCGCTGCTAGCTTCTGTTAGCTGCTGCTAGCTTCTGTTAGCTTCTGTTAGCTGCTGTAACTGCTGTTTGGTTTGCTTGTGTCAATTAAAGGGAGACAGTGTTTGGTGTGCCTCAATATGAAAACAAGCTGATAATGAGTGGTGACAAGCATGATAAGCCAGGATATCATGTAAATTGGCAGTGGAGACGGTTTAAGCCTCTCTTATGCTAATACCACTCAGAGTGACTGCCGGGCAGAGCACACACACACAGAGAGAGACATACACACACAGAAACACACACACACAGAAACACACACACACACACAGACACACACACACAGAGACACACACACACACAGACACACACAGAGAGAGAGAGAGAAACACAAACGCACATACACAGAGACACACACACACAGAGACACACACACACACACACACACACAGAGAGAGAGAAACACACACACTGAGAGAGAGACACACACACAGAGAGACAAAGAGAGAGAGAGAGAGAGAGACAGAGAGACAGAGAGAGAGAGAGAGAGAGAGAGAGAGAGAGAGAGAGAGAGAGAGAGAGAGAGAGAGAGAGAGAGAGAGAAAGAAAGAGGCACACACACAGAGGGAGAGAGAGAGAGAGAGAGAGAGGGAGAGAGACAGAGAGAGAGGGAGAGAGAGAGAGAGAGAGAGAGAGAGAGAGAGAGAGAGAGAGACACACAGAGCAAGAGAGAGAGACACACACACAGAGCAAGAGAGAGAGACACACACACAGAGCAAGAGAGAGAGACAGAGAGACACGCAGAGCAAGAGAGAGAGACAGAGAGACACGCAGAGCAAGAGAGAGAGACAGAGAGACACGCAGAGCAAGAGAGAGAGACAGAGACAGAGAGACACGCAGAGCAAGAGAGAGAGAGACAGAGAGACACGCAGAGCAAGAGAGAGAGAGACAGAGAGACACGCAGAGCAAGAGAGAGAGAGACACACACACAGAGCAAGAGAGAGAGACAGAGAGACACGCAGAGCAAGAGAGAGAGACAGAGAGACACGCAGAGCAAGAGAGAGAGAGACAGAGAGACACGCAGAGCAAGAGAGAGAGAGACAGAGAGACACGCAGAGCAAGAGAGAGAGACAGAGACAGAGAGACACGCAGAGCAAGAGAGAGAGAGACAGAGAGACACGCAGAGCAAGAGAGAGAGAGACAGAGAGACACGCAGAGCAAGAGAGAGAGAGACAGAGAGACACGCAGAGCAAGAGAGAGAGACACACACACAGAGCAAGAGAGAGAGACAGAGAGACACGCAGAGCAAGAGAGAGAGACAGAGAGACACGCAGAGCAAGAGAGAGAGAGACAGAGAGACACGCAGAGCAAGAGAGAGAGAGACAGAGAGACACGCAGAGCAAGAGAGAGAGACACACACACAGAGCAAGAGAGAGAGAGACAGCAGGGCGGCTGGGCGGCAGGTAGCCTAGTGGTTAGAGCGTTGGATTAGTAACGGAAGGTTGGAAGTTCAAACCCCCGAGCTGACAAGGTACAAATCTGTCGTTCTGCCCCTGAACAGGCAGTTAACCCAATGTTCCTAGGCCGTTATTGAAAATAAGAAT
>NW_027040388.1:119955-142455 GCF_034236695.1 Oncorhynchus nerka | reverse complement strand
GTGTCACAGTTTTATTTGGGGGACGTGTGAAAATAACCTTCTTAATGAAATGTAAATTAACGCAGTGTCATTTGATCTCTGTTTTAAAAATAAAAAAAACAGTTCCGTGGCAACTTTTATTTTGTACTAATTTATTGCTCGGTGTTAATGTCCTCCAGCCTGCTTCCTGTTAGATTCTCCCGGGTGTACAGAGGAGATCCCCGTAGTCGACTCACCTATTTGTGAAGCTCATTGGATTTATTTAGAGATGATTTCCCAGTTGGAGACCCGGCAACACGGAGCCGACCTGAAATGTTTAACTTTTCAACTAGAAGTATTTCTAGAGGGAATGTTCCCCGACCCACTTTTCCCCTTTTATCATTAAGAGGTGAGGAGAGAGGAAGATATAGCCCTGAGGTCAGTACTAAACTGACTGTTAGAGGTGAGGAGAGGAGAAGATATAGCCCTGAGGTCAGTACTAAACTGACTGTTAGAGGTGAGGAGAGAGGAATATATAGCCCTGAGGTCAGTACTAAACTGACTGTTAGAGGTGAGGAGAGAGGAAGATATAGCCCTGAGGTCTGTACTAAACTGACTGTTAGAGGTGAGGAGAGAGGAAGATATAGCCCTGAGGTCGGTACTAAACTGACTGTTAGAGGTGAGGAGAGAGGAAGATATAGCCCTGAGGTCAGTAGTAAACTGACTGTTAGAGGTGAGGAGAGAGGAAGATATAGCCCTGAGGTCAGTACTAAACTGACTGTTAGAGGTGAGGTGAGAGGAAGATATAGCCCTGAGGTCAGTAGTAAACTGACTGTTAGAGGTGAGGAGAGAGGAAGATATAGCCCTGAGGTCAGTACTAAACTGACTGTTAGAGGTGAGGAGAGAGGAAGATATAGCCCTGAGGTCGGTACTAACCTGACTGTTAGAGGTGAGGAGAGAGGAAGATATAACCCTGAGGTCAGTACTAAACTGACTGTTAGAGGTGAGGAGAGAGGAAGATATAGCCCTGAGGTCAGTACTAAACTGACTGTTAGAGGTGAGGAGAGAGGAAGATATAGCCCTGAGGTCAGTACTAAACTGACTGTTAGAGGTGAGGAGAGAGGAAGATATAGCCCTGAGGTCGGTACTAAACTGACTGTTAGAGGTGAGGAGAGAGGAAGATATAGCCCTGAGATCAGTACTAATCTGACTGTTAGAGGTCAGGAGAGAGGAAGATATAGCCATGAGGTCAGTACTAAACTGACTGTTAGAGGTGAGGAGAGAGGAAGATATAGCCCTGAGGTCGGTACTAAACTGACTGTTAGAGGTGAGGAGAGAGGAAGATATAGCCCTGAGGTCAGTACTAAACTGACTGTTAGAGGTGAGGAGAGAGGAAGATATAGCCCTGAGGTCAGTACTAAACTGACTGTTAGAGGAGAGGAGAGAGGAAGATACAGCCCTGAGGTCGGTACTAAACTGATTGTTAGAGGAGGAGTAGTACTGTAGTGTCAGTACATCACCCAGAGGTCGGTACTAAACTGACTGTTAGAGGTGGAGTAGTACTGTAGTACATCACCCAGAGGTCGGTACTAAACTGACTGTTAGAGGTGGAGTAGTACTGTAGTACATCACCCAGAGGTCCGTACTAAACTGACTGTTAGAGGTGGAGTAGTACTGTAGTACATCACCCAGAGGTCGGTACTAAACTGACTGTTAGAGGTGGAGTAGTACTGTAGTACATCACCCAGAGGTCGGTACTAAACTGACTGTTAGAGGTGGAGTAGTACTGTAGTACATCACCCAGAGGTCGGTACTAAACTGACTGTTAGAGGTGGAGTAGTACTGTGTGTTAGAGGTGGAGTAGTACTGTGTGTTAGAGGTGGAGTAGTACTGTGTGTTAGAGGTGGAGTAGTACTGTTGTACATCACCCAGAGGTCCGTACTGCGTAACATCATAACTCATAACTCAACAGCACGACTGTGATAGATATGGTTTTTCACAACAACAACAAAAAAAGCTGGTTGAGAAATATAAGACCAAAGTACACAGTTTTGTTTTCTGTATCTTTTTATGGTGAAGTGTCTGTAACCTGGTCGACAGGTTAAATATGACACCTACATTCTGTCAATATGATGCTTGACTCAACTGATTGTTGTATTTTGCTATTCCGAAGGTGGTTCGTTGGTTGTCACAGTACTTTACTTTAGACCTGTAATCAACAACACTTTAATTGGAACGTTTTTTTTTTGTGTGTCGACTCTGTGCTAATCGTTCGTCACGATAGAGCTAACATTGTTGCTGCACACTCCAATTAACTACAAAACCAATTAAGTTTAGGCTTGTAATTAATTAGAGAACATGGCCAGAGTGCCATATATCCTTTTAAAAATATTTTTTAAATTAAATATTGGACAACGGCGCTCCAAATCCGGGTCACAAATGGTATTCTATCTCCTGTATAGTGTACACTACATCTGATCAGAGCCCTATGGGGAATAGTAGTGCACTACATAGGGAAACAGGGATTCATTTAGGACGGAGCCAACGACTTGCAACATCTATCACGGGGGTCAGCAGCAAAACTTACATGCCCTTTCACGCAGTTGACAAAGTCCTTTTCGTTATTATTAAGTCCCCCGACGTTCCAGGTAATCACCTTGGAATATATTTACATACACAATTAAGGCTATTGATTTCATCCACTCTCCTCGCTTTCCAATGGAAACATTAGTTAAACCTGTTACACTTATCAACAAATCCACTTCCTGGTGTGTGTTTATAATGAGGAATATCAACAAATCCACTTCCTGGTGTGTGTTTATAATGAGGAATATCAACAAATCCACTTCCTGGTGTGTGTTTATTATAAGGAATATCAACAAATCCACTTCCTGGTGTGTGTTTATAATACGGAATATCAAAAAAGGTTAACTGTTGATTTAATTGTCACACCGTTGCAGCAATGAAAACGTATTGAGACAGTCGATATGAAATTATATTTGTATTTCAAATTCCTTTTCCGTGTTTCTTCATAATGACGGCAGGGCTAAAGTTATCATTAAGGGGTGAGGAGAGAGCAGCCTAAGTCTGAGAAATAAACAGGTTGATCTATAGCGTTGACCGTTTTCTGAGATATCTAAGATATCAACAGGCTGATCTATAGTGTTGACCGTTTTCTGAGATATCTAAGATATCAACAGGCTGATCTATAGTGTTGACCGTTTTCTGAGATATCTAAGATATCAACAGGCTGATCTATAGTGTTGACCGTTTTCTGAGATATCTAAGATATCAACAGGCTGATCTATAGTGTTGACCGTTTTCTGGGATATCTAAGATATCAACAGGCTGATCTATAGTGTTGACCGTTTTCTGAGATATCTAAGATATCAACAGGCTGATCTATAGTGTTGACCGTTTTCTGAGATATCTAAGATATCAACAGGCTGATCTATAGTGTTGACCGTTTTCTGGGATATCTAAGATATCAACAGGCTGATCTATAGTGTTGACCGTTTTCTGAGATATCTAAGATATCAACAGGCTGATCTATAGTGTTGACCGTTTTCTGAGATATCTAAGATATCAACAGGCTGATCTATAGTGTTGACCGTTTTCTGGGATATCTAAGATATCAACAGACTGATCTATAGTGTTGACCGTTTTCTGAGATATCTAAGATATCAACAGGCTGATCTATAGTGTTGACCGTTTTCTGAGATATCTAAGATATCAACAGGCTGATCTATAGTGTTGACCGTTTTCTGAGATATCTAAGATATCAACAGGCTGATCTATTGCGTTGACTGTTTTCTGTCATAGAAATAAGACGTAAGTTCAACACCTCTTTGAACATGTAAATATACATCTAATATACTTTGAAAAAAAGGTGCTGTCTACAACCTAGAACGGTTATTCGACTGAAGGAGAACCCTTTTAGGAACCCATTTTGGTTCCTGGTAAAAACCCTTTTAGGTTCCAGGTAGAACTCTTTTGGGTTCCAGGTAGAACCCTTTCAGGTTCCAGGTAGAACTCTTTTGGGTTCCAGGTAGAACCCTTTCAGGTTCCAGGTAGAACTCTTTTGGGTTCCAGGTAGAACCCTTTCAGGTTCCAGGTAGAACCCTTTTGGGTTCCAGGTAGAACCCTTTCAGGTTCCAGGTAGAACCCTTTTGGGTTCCAGGTAGAACCCTTTCAGGTTCCAGGTAGAACTCTTTTGGGTTCCAGGTAGAACCCTTTCAGGTTCCAGGTAGAACCCTTTTGGGTTCCAGGTAGAACGCTTTCTATTACATAACAGAGTTTTTTTTTTAAATACCTACTTGATGTTATCCGAACTTAATTTCCTCGGAGAAGACGTATTCCTTCACAACCTCTAGAATGTTCTTTTTAAAACGTCCGTTGTTAAACAGGAATGAGGTAATCTGTCCTTGCTAATCAGTTGGAGGCAAACTCTCACTTCAAATTTCACAACTCATTAGAAGCAATAGAATATTTTTTATTTGATATATTTATATGTTTTTAATCATGTTCATTTTATGTAAAAAAAAGTATTCTCATGAGATATATGTTCCATTTCAATATGGAACAAACCGGTACACACACCAGTACACACACACACACACACACACACACACACACACACACACACACACACACACACACACACACACACACACACACACACACACACACACACACACTCACACAAGCACGTGCATACACACCAGTACACACACACACACACACACACACACACACACACACAATTGTTGTATTCTTTCCTTTCAGTGCACCTCTTCTATTCAGGATACAGACTGATGAAAGGGAGTGGTGGGATTAATTAGTCAACCACTTATGAACGTTAATTAGTCAACCACTTGAACGTTAATTAGTCAACCACTTGAACGACTGAGTCACATGACAGAGGTCTCTCACCTCTCTATCACATGCATTTAGTCCAGTCAATTCACCTTTGAAGTTTTAAGGATTTGTGATTTCCTACATATTGTTCTTCCTTTATTTCCAACTGCTGTGGATTTACAGATGTTTGGTCCCTCGTAGGGACCTGGTGATGAAAAATAAATAAATAGTTTATAGCTGAGAGAGAGGAGAGGGAGACGTGTGAGAGAGATGGAGAGAGAGAGGGAGAGGGAGAGGGAGAAGGAGAGGGAGAGGGAGGGAGAGACAGGGAGGGAGAGGGAGAGGGAGAGGAGACAGAGACAGGAGAGGGAGAGGGAGAGGGAGAGGGAGGGGGGAGGGAGAGGGAGAGGAGAGAGGGAGAGGGAGAGGGGAGGGGAGAGGGAGAGGGAGGGAGAGGGAGAGAGGGAGAGGGAGAGGGAGGGGGAGAGGTAGAGGGAGAGAGACAGAGGGAGAGATGGAGAGCTAGAGAGAGATGGAGAGATAGAGAGAGATGTGAGAGATTGAGAGAGAGAGATGGAGAGAGAGAGATGGAGAGATAGAGAGAGATGTGAGAGAGAGATGGAGAGATAGAGAGAGATGTGAGAGAGAGATGGAGAGATAGAGAGAGATGTGAGAGAGATGGAGAGATAGAGAGAGATGGAGAGATAGAGAGAGATGTGAGAGAGAGATGGAGAGATAGAGAGAGATAGAGAGAGATGGAGAGACAGAGAGAGAGAGGCAAGGTGTTTGAAGACACTGCATTCAGCTTCAAGAGGTGATAACTCCATGTCCTACATATTGTTCTTCCTTTATTTCCAACTGCTGTGGATTTACAGATGTTTGGTCCCTCGTAGGGACCTGGTGATGACAAATAAATACATAGTGTAAAGCTGAGAGAGAGAGAGAGGGATAGGGAGACAGAGAGAGAGAGGGAGAGGGAGAGGGAGAGGGAGACAGAGGGAGAGAGACAGAGGGAGAGAGACAGAGAGAGAGAGACAGAGGGAGAGAGACACTGCTGTGGATTTACAGATGTTTGGTCCCTCGTAGGGACCTGGTGATGAAAATAAATAAATAGTGTATAGCTGAGAGAGAGGGAGAGGGAGACAGAGACAGAGACAGGGAGAGAGAGAGGGAGAGGGAGAGAGAGAGAGAGACAGAGACAGGAGAGGGAGAAGGAGAGGGAGAAGGAGAGGGAGAGGGAGAGGGAGAGGGAGAAGGAGAGGGAGAGGGAGAGAGAGAGAGGGAGACAGAGACAGAGACAGGGAGAGAGAGAGGGAGAGGGAGAGAGAGAGAGAGACAGAGACAGGGAGAGAGAGAGAGAGAGGGAGAGGGAGAGGGAGAGGGAGAGGGAGAGGGAGAAGGTGAGGGAGAGGGAGAGGGAGAGGGAGAGGGAGAGGGAGAAGGAGAAGGAGAGGGAGAGGGAGAGGGAGAGAGAGAGGGAGAGGGAGAGGGAGACAGAGAGAGGGAGACAGAGACAGGGAGAGAGAGAGGGAGAGGGAGAGAGAGAGAGAGACAGAGACAGGGAGAGGGAGAGGGAGAAGGAGAGGGAGAGGGAGAGGGAGAGGGAGAGGGAGAAGGAGAGGGAGAGGGAGAGAGAGAGAGGGAGACAGAGACAGAGACAGGGAGAGAGAGAGGGAGAGGGAGAGAGAGAGAGAGACAGAGACAGGGAGAGAGAGAGAGAGAGGGAGAGGGAGAGGGAGAGGGAGAAGGAGAGGGAGACGGAGAGGGAGCGTCACTTTTGTTAATTATCCATTTTATTTGCTTTGGCAATTTAAACATATGTTTACAAATAAAGCCCTTAAATTGAATTGAGGGGATTGAGAGAGAGAAGGGAGAGAGAGAGGGGAGAAAGAGAGAGAGTGGGGGGAGAGAGAAAGAGAGAGAGAGAGAGAGACGTGTGAGAGAGATGGAGAGATATATGCGAGAGACAAAGAGAGAGGTGATAGAGGGAGAGAGTTGACAGAGAGTTAGAGGGGAGAGAGAGACTAACTGCGTAACCTCAGTTGGCAGCTTGGCACCTGAAAGACTCTGAGAAAGCCATATTGGGGCTCAAGTGTAGATTGCAGAACACAGAGAAACCAACAGAAGAGGTCCATTTGAGAGCATCCAATCCAATAAGCTGTTTCCATGACTGCATTAACACTAAGTGCTTGGCTTTATTTTTTGTGTTGTCGACTTTTCGATCCGAGACATTGACAAGACATCGTATCAAACCATGTTATTAACGGACCACCATATTAAATAGGAACATTTAATCATACTCAACATGCTATGCCAACAGAGTATTTATGTCAGCTGGTGATTGGTTAATTGTAATGTTATGTAATATATTGAACCCAGAGTGGGGTCGTTGAGGTAAATGATGGTTTGGGTGTATTATATAGAACCCAGAGAGGGGTCATGAGGTAAATGATGGTTTGGGTGTATTATATAGAACCCAGAGAGGGGTCGTTGAGGTAAATGATGGTTTGGGTGTATTATATAGAACCCAGAGAGGGGTCATGAGGTAAATGATGGTTTGGGTGTATTATATAGAACCCAGAGAGGGGTCATGAGGTAAATGATGGTTTGGGTGTATTATATAGGACCCAGAGAGGGGTCATGAGGTAAATGATGGTTTGGGTGTATTATATAGAACCCAGAGAGGGGTCGTTGGGGTAAATGATGGTTTGGGTGTATTATATAGAACCCAGAGTGGGGTCGTTGAGGTAAATGATGGTTTGGGTGTATTATATAGAACCCAGAGAGGGGTCGTTGGGGTTAATGATGGTGTGGGTGTATTATATACAACCCAGAGAGAGGGGTCATTGAGGTTAATGATGGTTAGGGTGTATTATATAGAACCCAGAGAGAGGGGTCGTTGAGGTACATGATGGTTTGGGTGTATTATATAGAACCCAGAGAGGGGTCATGAGATAAATTATGGTTTGGGTGTATTATATAGAACCCAGAGTGGGGTCGTTGGGGTAAATGATGGTTTGGGTGTATTATATAGAACCCAGAGAGAGGAGTCGTTGAGGTAAATGATGGTTTGGGTGTATTATATAGAAACCAGAGTGGGGTCATGAGGTAAATGATGGTTTGGGTGTATTATATAGAACCCAGAGTGGGGTCGTTGGGGTAAATGATGGTTTGGGTGTATTATATAGAACCCAGAGAGTGGGGTCATGAGGTAAATGATGGTTTGGGTGTATTATATAGAACCCAGAGAGAGGAGTCGTTGAGGTAAATGATGGTTTGGGTGTATTATATAGAAACCAGAGTGGGGTCATTGAGGTAAATGATGGTTTGGGTGTATTATATAGAACGCAGAGAGAGGTCGTTGAGGTAAATGATGGTTTGGGTGTATTATATAGAACCCAGAGTGGGGTCGTTGGGGTAAATGATGGTTTGGGTGTATTATATAGAACCCAGAGAGTGGGGTCATGAGGTAAATGATGGTTTGGGTGTATTATATAGAACCCAGAGAGAGGGGTCGTTGAGGTAAATGATGGTTTGGGTGTATTATATAGAACCCAGAGAGGGGTCGTTGAGGTAAATGATGGTTTGGGTGTATTATATAGAACCCAGAGAGGGGTCGTTGGGGTAAATTATGGTTTGGGTGTATTATATAGAATCCAGAGAGGGGTAGTTGGGGTAAATGATGGTTTGGGTGTATTATATAGAACCCAGAGAGGGGTCATGAGGTAAATGATGGTTTGGGTGTATTATATAGAACCCAGAGAGGGGTCGTTGGGGTAAATGATGGTTTGGGTGTATTATATAGAACCCAGAGAGGGGTCGTTGGGGTAAATGATGGTTTGGGTGTATTATATAGAACCCAGAGAGGGGTCATGAGGTAAATGATGGTTTGGGTGTATTATATAGAACCCAGAGAGAAGTCATTGAGGTAAATGATGGTTTGGGTGTATTATATAGAACCCAGAGAGAGGGGTCGTTGGGGTAAATGATGGTTTGGGTGTATTATATAGAACCCAGAGAGAGGGGTCGTTGGGGTAAATGATGGTTTGGGTGTATTATATAGAACCCAGAGAGGGGTCGTTGAGGTAAATGATGGTTTGGGTGTATTATATAGAACCCAGAGAGGGGTCGTTGAGGTAAATGATGGTTTGGGTGTATTATATAGAACGCAGAGAGAGGGGTCGTTGGGGTAAATGATGGTTTGGGTGTATTATATAGAACGCAGAGAGAGGGGTCGTTGGGGTAAATGATGGTTTGGGTGTATTATATAGAACCCAGAGAGGGGTTGTTGAGGTAAATGATGGTTTGGGTGTATTATATAGAAACCAGAGTGGGGTCATGAGGTAAATGATGGTTTGGGTGTATTATATAGAACCCAGAGTGGGGTCGTTGGGGTAAATGATGGTTTGGGTGTATTATATAGAACCCAGAGAGTGGGGTCATGAGGTAAATGATGGTTTGGGTGTATTATATAGAACCCAGAGAGAGGAGTCGTTGAGGTAAATGATGGTTTGGGTGTATTATATAGAAACCAGAGTGGGGTCATTGAGGTAAATGATGGTTTGGGTGTATTATATAGAACGCAGAGAGAGGTCGTTGAGGTAAATGATGGTTTGGGTGTATTATATAGAACCCAGAGAGAGGAGTCGTTGAGGTAAATGATGGTTTGGGTGTATTATATAGAAACCAGAGTGGGGTCATGAGGTAAATGATGGTTTGGGTGTATTATATAGAACCCAGAGTGGGGTCGTTGGGGTAAATGATGGTTTGGGTGTATTATATAGGACCCAGAGAGTGGGGTCATGAGGTAAATGATGGTTTGGGTGTATTATATAGAACCCAGAGAGAGGGGTCGTTGAGGTAAATGATGGTTTGGGTGTATTATATAGAACCCAGAGAGGGGTCGTTGAGGTAAATGATGGTTTGGGTGTATTATATAGGACCCAGAGAGGGGTCATTGAGGTTAATGATGGTTTGGGTGTATTATATAGAACCCAGAGAGAGGGGTCATGAGGTAAATGATGGTTTGGGTGTATTACATAGAACCCAGAGAGGGGTCGTTGGGGTAAATTATGGTTTGGGTGTATTATATAGAATCCAGAGAGGGGTAGTTGGGGTAAATGATGGTTTGGGTGTATTATATAGAACCCAGAGAGGGGTCATGAGGTAAATGATGGTTTGGGTGTATTATATAGAACCCAGAGAGAAGTCATTGAGGTAAATGATGGTTTGGGTGTATTATATAGAACCCAGAGAGAGGGGTCGTTGGGGTAAATGATGGTTTGGGTGTATTATATAGAACCCAGAGAGAGGGGTCGTTGGGGTAAATGATGGTTTGGGTGTATTATATAGAACCCAGAGAGGGGTCGTTGAGGTAAATGATGGTTTGGGTGTATTATATAGAACCCAGAGAGGGGTCGTTGAGGTAAATGATGGTTTGGGTGTATTATATAGAACGCAGAGAGAGGGGTCGTTGGGGTAAATGATGGTTTGGGTGTATTATATAGAACGCAGAGAGAGGGGTCGTTGGGGTAAATGATGGTTTGGGTGTATTATATAGAACCCAGAGAGGGGTTGTTGAGGTAAATGATGGTTTGGGTGTATTATATAGAACTCAGAGAGAGGGATCGTTGGGGTAAATGATGGTTTGGGTGTATTATATAGGACCCAGAGAGAGGGGTCGTTGAGGTAAATGATGGTTTGGGTGTATTATATAGAACCCAGAGAGAGGGGTCGTTGGGGTAAATGATGGTTTGGGTGTATTATATAGAACCCAGAGAGGGGTCATGAGGTAAATGATGGTTTGGGTGTATTATATAGAACCCAGAGAGGGGTCGTTGAGGTAAATTATGGTTTGGGTGTATTATATAGAACCCAGAGAGGGGTCATGAGGTAAATGATGGTTTGGGTGTATTATATAGAACCCAGAGAGGGGTAGTTGGGGTAAATGATGGTTTGGGTGTATTATATAGAACCCAGAGAGAGGGGTCGTTGAGGTAAATGATGGTTTGGGTGTATTATATAGAACCCAGAGAGAGGGGTCGTTGAGGTTAATGATGGTTTGGGTGTATTATATAGAACCCAGAGAGAGGGGTCGTTGAGGTTAATGATGGTTTGGGTGTATTATATAGAACCCAGAGAGAGGGGTCGTTGAGGTAAATGATGGTTTGGGTGTATTATATAGTACCCAGAGAGAGGGGTAGTTGAGGTAAATGATGGTTTGGGTGTATTATATAGAACCCAGAGAGAGGGGTCATTGAGGTAAATGATGGTTTGGGTGTATTATATAGAACCCAGAGAGAGGGGTCGTTGAGGTAAATGACGTTTGGGTGTATTATATAGAACCCAGAGAGAGGGGTCATGAGGTAAATGATGGTTTGGGTGTATTATATAGAACCCAGAGAGGGGTCGTTGAGGTAAATGATGGTTTGGGTGTATTATATAGAACCCAGAGAGGGGTCGTTGAGGTTAATGATGGTTTGGGTGTATTATATAGAACCCAGAGAGAGGGGTCGTTGAGGTTAATGATGGTTTGGGTGTATTATATAGAACCCAGAGAGAGGGGTCGTTGAGGTTAATGATGGTTTGGGTGTGTTATATAGAACCCAGAGAGAGGGGTCGTTGAGGTTAATGATGGTTTGGGTGTATTATATAGAACCCAGAGAGAGGGGTCGTTGAGGTAAATGATGGTTTGGGTGTATTATATAGAACCCAGAGAGGGGTCGTTGAGGTAAATTATGGTTTCGGTGTATTATATAGAACCCAGAGAGAGGTAGTTGAGGTAAATGATGGTTTGGGTGTATTATATAGAACCCAGAGAGAGGGGTCGTTGAGGTAAATGACGTTTGGGTGTATTATATAGAACCCAGAGAGAGGGGTCATGAGGTAAATGATGGTTTGGGTGTATTATATAGAACCCAGAGAGGGGTCGTTGAGGTAAATGATGGTTTGGGTGTATTATATAGAACCCAGAACCCGTTGAGTTAATGATGGTTTGGGTGTATTATATAGAACCCAGAGAGAGGGGTCGTTGAGGTTAATGATGGTTTGGGTGTATTATATAGAACCCAGAGAGAGTTGAGGTTAATGATGGTTTGGGTGTGTTATATAGAACCCAGAGAGAGGGGTCGTTGAGGTTAATGATGGTTTGGGTGTATTATATAGAACCCAGAGAGAGGGGTCGTTGAGGTAAATGATGGTTTGGGTGTATTATATAGAACCCAGAGAGGGGTCGTTGAGGTAAATTATGGTTTCGGTGTATTATATAGAACCCAGAGAGAGGTAGTTGAGGTAAATGATGGTTTGGGTGTATTATATAGAACCCAGAGAGGGGTAGTTGGGGTAAATGATGGTTTGGGTGTATTATATAGAACCCAGAGAGGGTTCGTTGAGGTAAATGATGGTTTGGGTGTATTATATAGAACCCAGAGAGAGGGTTCGTTGAGGTAAATGATGGTTTGGGTGTATTATATAGAACCCAGAGAGAGGGGTCATGAGGTAAATGATGGTTTGGGTGTATTATATAGAACCCAGAGAGGGGTCGATGAGGTAAATGATGGTTTGGGTGTATTATATAGGACCCAGAGAGGGGTCATGAGATAAATGATGGTTTGGGTGTATTATATAGGACCCAGAGAGAGGGGTCGTTGGGGTAAATGATGGTTTGGGTGTATTATATAGAACCCAGAGAGGGGTCGTTGGGGTAAATGATGGTTTGGGTGTATTATATAGGACCCAGAGAGAGGGGTCGTTGAGGTTAATGATGGTTTGGGTGTATTATATAGAACCCAGAGAGAGGGGTCGTTGAGGTAAATGATGGTTTGGGTGTATTATATAGAACCCAGAGAGAGGGGTCGTTGAGGTTAATGATGGTTTGGGTGTATTATATAGAACCCAGAGAGAGGGGTCGTTGAGGTTAATGATGGTTTGGGTGTGTTATATAGAACCCAGAGAGAGGGGTCGTTGAGGTTAATGATGGTTTGGGTGTATTATATAGAACCCAGAGAGAGGGGTCGTTGAGGTAAATGATGGTTTGGGTGTATTATATAGAACCCAGAGAGGGGTCGTTGAGGTAAATGATGGTTTGGGTGTATTATATAGAACCCAGAGAGAGGTAGTTGAGGTAAATGATGGTTTGGGTGTATTATATAGAACCCAGAGAGGGGTAGTTGGGGTAAATGATGGTTTGGGTGTATTATATAGAACCCAGAGAGGGGTCAAGAGGTAAATGATGGTTTGGGTGTATTATATAGAACCCAGAGAGAGGGTTCGTTGAGGTAAATGATGGTTTGGGTGTATTATATAGAACCCAGAGAGAGGGGTCATGAGGTAAATGATGGTTTGGGTGTATTATAAGGGGTCGTTGAGGTAAATGATGGTTTGGGTGTATTATATAGAACCCAGAGAGAGGTAGTTGAGGTAAATGATGGTTTGGGTGTATTATATAGAACCCAGAGAGGGGTAGTTGGGGTAAATGATGGTTTGGGTGTATTATATAGAACCCAGAGAGGGGTCAAGAGGTAAATGATGGTTTGGGTGTATTATATAGAACCCAGAGAGAGGGGTCATGAGGTAAATGATGGTTTGGGTGTATTATATAGAACCAGAGAGGGGTCGATGAGGTAAATGATGGTTTGGGTGTATTATATAGAACCCAGAGAGGGGTCATGAGATAAATGATGGTTTGGGTGTATTATATGATGGTTTGGGTGTATTATATAGAACCCAGAGAGGGGTCGTTGAGGTAAATGATGGTTTGGGTGTATTATATAGGACCCAGAGAGGGGTCGTTGAGGTAAATGATGGTTTGGGTGTATTATATAGAACCCAGAGAGGGGTATGAGGTAAATGATGGTTTGGGTGTATTATATAGAACCCAGAGAGGGGTAGTTGGGGTAAATGATGGTTTGGGTGTATTATATGGGTAGTTGGGGTAAATGATGGTTTGGGTGTATTATATAGAACCCAGAGAGAGGGGTCATGAGGTAAATGATGGTTTGGGTGTATGATATAGAACCCAGAGAGGGGTCGTTGGGGTAAATGATGGTTTGGGTGTATTATATAGGTAAATGATGGTTTGGGTGTATTATGTAGAACCCAGAGAGAGGGGTCGTTGAGGTAAATGATGGTTTGGGTGTATTATATAGAACCCAGAGAGAGGGGTCATGAGGTAAATGATGGTTTGGGTGTATTATATAGAACCCAGAGAGAAGTCATTGAGGTAAATGATGGTTTGGGTGGTAGATCCCAGAGAGAGGGGTCGTTGAGGTAAATGAGAACCCAGAGAGAGGGGTGAGGTAAATGATGCTTTGGGGTAAATGATGGTTTGGGTGTATTATATAGAACCCAGAGAGAGGGGTCATGAGGTAAATGATGGTTTGGGTGTATTATATAGAACCCAGAGAGGGGTCGTTGGGGTAAATGATGGTTTGGGTGTATTATATAGAACCAGAGAGGGGTCGTTGAGGTAAATGATGGTTTGGGTGTATTAGTAGAACCCAGGGAGGGGTCGTTGAGGTAAATGATGGTTTGGGTGTATTATATAGAACCCAGAGAGAGGGGTCATGAGGTAAATGATGGTTTGGGTGTATTATATAGAACCAGAGAGAAGTCAGAGTTAATGATGGTTTGGGTGTATTATGTAGATCCCAGAGAGAGGGGTCGTTGAGGTAAATGATGGTTTGGGTGTATTATATAGAACCCAGAGAGAGGGGTCATGAGGTAAATGATGCTTTGGGTGTATTATATAGAACCCAGAGAGGGGTCGTTGGGGTAAATGATGGTTTGGGTGTATTATATAGGACTCAGAGAGGGGTCGTTGGGGTAAATGATGGTTTGGGTGTATTATATAGGACCCAGAGAGGGGTCATGAGATAAATGATGGTTTGGGTGTATTATATAGAACCCAGAGAGAGGGGTCATGAGGTAAATGATGGTTTGGGTGTATTATATGTCGTTGGGGTAAATGATGGTTTGGGTGTATTATATAGAACCCAGAGAGGGGTCGTTGAGGTAAATGATGGTTTGGGTGTATTATATTAGGTAGTTGAGGTAAATGACCCAGAACCCAGAGAGGGGTAGTTGAGGTAAATGATGGTTTGGGTGTATTATATAGAACCCAGAGAGGGGTCAAGAGGGTAAATGATGGTTTGGGTAAATGATGGTTTGGGTGTATTATATAGAACCCAGAGAGAGGGTCATGAGGTAAATGATGGTTTGGGTGTATTATATAGAACCCAGAGAGAGGGGTTGAGGTAAATGATGGTTTGGGTGTATTATATAGACCCAGAGAGGGTCGTTGAGGTAAATGATGGTTTGGGTGTATTATATAGAACCCAGAGAGGGGTCGTTGAGGTAAATGATGGTTTGGGTGTATTATATAGAACCCAGAGAGGGGTAGTTGGGGTAAATGATGGTTTGGGTGTATTATATAGAACCCAGAGAGGGGTAGTTGGGGTAAATGATGGTTTGGGTGTATTATATAGAACCCAGTCATGAGGTAAATGAGAGATAGAACCCAGAGGTTGGGGTAAATGATGGTTTGGGTGTATTATTGAGGTAAATGATGGTTTGGGTGTAAATGATGGTTTGGGTGTATTATATAGAACCCAGAGAGGGGTCATGAGGTAAATGATGGTTTGGGTGTAATATAGAGGGGTCGTTGGGGTAAATGATGGTTTGGGTGGAACCCAGAAGGGGTAGTTGGGATGGTTTGGGTGTATTATATAGAACCCAGAGAGAGGGGTCGTTGAGGTAAATGATGGTTTGGGTGTATTATATAGAACCCAGAGAGAGGGGTCATGAGGTAAATGATGGTTTGGGTGTATTATATAGAACCCAGAGAGGTCATTGAGGTAAATGATGGTTTGGGTGTATTATATAGAACCCAGAGAGGGGTAAATGATGGTTTGGGTGGTAAATGATGGTTTGGGTGTATAAATGATATAGAACCCAGAGAGGGGTCGTTGAGGTAAATGATGGTTTGGGTGTATTATATAGAACCCAGAGAGAGGGGTCATGAGGTAAATGATGGTTTGGGGTAAATGATGGTTTGGGTGTATTATATAGAACCCAGAGGGGTCGTTGAGGTAAATGATGGTTTGGGTGTATTATATAGAACCCAGAGAGGGTCGTTGGGGTAAATGATGGTTTGGGTGTATTATATAGAACCCAGAGAGAGAGGTCATGGTTTGGGTGTATTAAGATGGTAAATGGGTGGGTGTATTATATAGAACCCAGAGAGAGGGTGAGGTAAATGATGGTTTGGGTGTATTATATAGAACCCAGAGAGAGGGGTCGTTGAGGTAAATGATGGTTTGGGTGTATTATATAGAACCCAGAGAGAGGGGTCGTTGAGGTAAATGATGGTTTGGGTGTATTATATAGAACCCAGAGAGGGTCATGAGGTAAATGATGGTTTGGGTGTATTATATGGTCGTTGGTAAATGATGGTTTGGGTGTATTATATAGAACCCAGAGAGGGTCGTTGAGGTTAAATGATGGTTTGGGTGTATTATATAGAACCCAGAGAGGTCGTTGGGTTAATGATGGTTTGGGTAATCGTTTGAGGTAAATGATGGTTTGGGTGTATTATATAGAACCCAGAGAGGGGTCGTTGAGGTAAATGATGGTTTGGGTGTATTATATAGAACCCAGAGAGGGGTCGTTGAGGTAAATGATGGTTTGGGTGTATTATATAGAACCCAGAGAGGGTCGTTGAGGTTAATGATGGTTTGGGTGTAGAACCCAGAGAGAGGGGTCGT
Source organism: Oncorhynchus nerka (assembly GCF_034236695.1). NCBI lineage: Eukaryota > Metazoa > Chordata > Actinopteri > Salmoniformes > Salmonidae > Oncorhynchus > Oncorhynchus nerka. The sequence continues at coordinate 125,878 of NW_027040388.1, read as the reverse complement.
TGGGTAAATGATGGTTTGGGTGTATTATATAGAACCCAGAGAGGGGTCGTTGAGGTAAATGATGGTTTGGGTGTATTATATAGAACCCAGAGAGGGGTCATGAGGTAAATGATGGTTTGGGTGTATTATATAGAACCCAGAGAGGGTCGTTGAGGTAAATGATGGTTTGGGTGTATTATATAGAACCCAGAGAGGGGTCGTTGAGGTAAATGATGGTTTGGGTGTATGAGGTAAATGATGGTTTGGGTGTATTATATAGAACCCAGAGAGAGGGGTCGTTGAGGTAAATGATGGTTTGGGTGTATTATATAGAACCCAGAGAGGGGTCATTGTGGTAAATGATGGTTTGGGTGTATTATATAGAACCCAGAGAGAGGGGTCATGAGGTAAATGATGGTTTGGGTGTATTATATAGAACCCAGAGAGGGGTCATTGAGGTAAATGATGGTTTGGGTGTATTATATAGAACCCAGAGAGGGGTCGTTGAGGTAAATGATGGTTTGGGTGTATTATATAGAACCCAGAGAGAGGGGTCGTTGAGGTAAATGATGGTTTGGGTGTATTATATAGAACCCAGAGGTAAATGATGGTTTGGGTGTATTATGTCGTTGAGGTAAATGATGGTTTGGGTGTATTTTAGAACCCAGAGAGGGGTCGTTGGGGTAAATGATGGTTTGGGTGTATTATATAGAACCAGAGAGGGGTCGTTGGGGTAAATGATGGTTTGGGTGTATTATATAGAACCCAGGAGAGGGTCGTTGAGGTAAATGATGGTTTGGGTGTATTATATAGAACCCAGAGAGAGGGGTAGTTAGGGTAAATGATGGTTTGGGTGTATTATATAGAACCCAGAGAGGGGTCGTTGGGGTAAATGATGGTTTGGGTGTATTATATAGAACCCAGAGAGAGGGGTCATGAGGTAAATGATGGTTTGGGTGTATTATATAGAACCCAGAGAGGGGTCGTTAGGGTAAATGATGGTTTGGGTGTATTATATAGAACCCAGAGAGGGGTCGTTGAGGTAAATGATGGTTTGGGTGTATTATATAGAACCCAGAGAGAGGGGTCGTTGAGGTAAATGATGGTTTGGGTGTATTATATAGAACCCAGAGAGAGGGTCATGAGGTAAATGATGGTTTGGGTGTATTTTAGAACCCAGAGGGTCGTTGAGGTAAATGATGGTTTGGGTGTATTATAGAACCCAGAGAGAGGGTCGTTGAGGTAAATGATGGTTTGGGTGTATTATATAGAACCCAGAGAGAGGGGTCGTTGAGGTAAATGATGGTTTGGGTGTATTATAGAACCCAGAGAGGGGGTCATGAGGTAAATGATGGTTTGGGTGTATTATATAGAACCCAGAGAGGGTCGTTGAGGTAAATGATGGTTTGGGTGTATTATATAGAACCCAGAGAGAGGGGTCGTTGAGGTAAATGATGGTTTGGGGTAAATGATGGTAAATGATGGTTTGGGTGTATTATATAGAACCCAGAGAGAGGGGTCATGAGGTAAATGATGGTTTGGGTGTATTATATAGAACCCAGAGACGTTGAGGTTAATGATGGAGGTGGTAGATCCCAGAGAGAGGGTCGTTGAGGTAAATGATGGTTTGGGTGTATTATATAGAACCCAGAGGGAGTAAATGATGCTTTGGGTGTATTATATAGGTCGTTGGGGTAAATGATGGTTTGGGTGTATTATATAGAACCCAGAGAGAGGGGTCGTTGAGGTAAATGATGGTTTGGTTTAGGACCCAGGGTGTAGGGGTCATGAGGTAAATGATGGTTTGGGTGTATTATATAGAACCCAGAGAGGGGTCGTTGGGGTAAATGATGGTTTGGGTGTATTATATAGAACCCAGAGAGAGGGGTCGTTGAGGTAAATGATGGTTTGGGTGTATTATATAGAACCCAGAGAGAGAGTTGAGGTAAATGATGGTTTGTATTATATAGAACCCAGAGAGGGGTAGTTGGGGTAAATTATGGTTTGGGTGTATTATATAGAACCCAGAGAGGGTCAAGAGGTAAATGATGGTTTGGGTGTATTATATAGAACCCAGAGAGAGGGGTCGTTGAGGTAAATGATGGTTTGGGTGTATTATATAGAACCCAGAGAGAGGGTCATGAGGTAAATGATGGTTTGGGTGTATTATATAGAACCCAGAGAGGGGTCGATGAGGTAAATGATGGTTTGGGTGTATTATATAGGACCCAGAGAGGGGTCATGAGATAAATGATGGTTTGGGTGTATTATATAGGACCCATAGAGAGGGGTCGTTGGGGTAAATGATGGTTTGGGTGTATTATATAGAACCCAGAGAGGGGTCGTTGAGGTAAATGATGGTTTGGGTGTATTATATAGAACCCAGAGAGGGGTCATGAGATAAATGATGGTTTGGGTGTATTATATAGAACCCAGAGAGGGGTAGTTGGGGTAAATGATGGTTTGGGTGTATTATATAGAACCCAGAGAGAGGGGTCATGAGGTAAATGATGGTTTGGGTGTAAGATATAGAACCCAGAGAGGGGTCGTTGGGGTAAATGATGGTTTGGGTGTATTATATAGAACCCAGAGAGGGGTCGTTGAGGTAAATGATGGTTTGGGTGTATTATATAGAACCCAGAGAGTGGTAGTTGGGGTAAATTATGGTTTGGGTGTATTATATAGAACCAAGAGAGAGGGGTCATGAGGTAAATGATGGTTTGGGTGTAAGATATAGAACCCAGAGAGGGGTCGTTGGGGTAAATGATGGTTTGGGTGTATTATATAGAACCCAGAGAGGGGTCGTTGAGGTAAATTATGGTTTGGGTGTATTATGTAGAACCCAGAGAGAGGGGTCGTTGAGGTAAATGATGGTTTGGGTGTATTATATAGAACCCAGAGAGAGGGGTCATGAGGTAAATGATGGTTTGGGTGTATTATATAGAACCCAGAGAGAAGTCATTGAGGTTAATGATGGTTTGGGTGGTAGAACCCAGAGAGAGGGGTCGTTGAGGTAAATGATGGTTTGGGTGTATTATATAGAACCCAGAGAGAGGGGTCATGAGGGAAATGATGGTTTGGGTGACGACCCAGAGAGGGGTCATTGAGGTAAATGATGGTTTGGGTGTATTATATAGAACCCAGAGAGAGGTCCTTGAGGTAAATGATGGTTTGGGTGTATTATATAGAACCCAGAGAGAGGGGTCATGAGGTAAATGATGATTTGGGTGTATTATATAGAACCCAGAGAGGGGTCGTTGAGGTAAATTATGGTTTGGGTGTATTATATAGAACCCAGAGAGGGATCATGAGGTAAATGATGGTTTGGGTGTATTATATAGAACCCAGAGAGGGGTAGTTGGGGTAAATGATGGTTTGGGTGTATTATATAGAACCCAGAGAGAGGGGTCGTTGAGGTAAATGATGGTTTGGGTGTATTATATAGAACCCAGAGAGAGGGGTCGTTGAGGTTAATGATGGTTTGGGTGTATTATATAGAACCCAGAGAGAGGGGTCGTTGAGGTTAATGATGGTTTGGGTGTATTATATAGAACCCAGAGAGAGGGGTCATTGAGGTAAATGATGGTTTGGGTGTATTATATAGAACCCAGAGAGAGGGGTCGTTGAGGTAAATGACGTTTGGGTGTATTATATAGAACCCAGAGAGAGGGGTCATGAGGTAAATGATGGTTTGGGTGTATTATATAGAACCCAGAGAGGGGTCGTTGAGGTAAATGATGGTTTGGGTGTATTATATAGAACCCAGAGAGGGGTCGTTGAGGTTAATGATGGTTTGGGTGTATTATATAGAACCCAGAGAGAGGGGTCGTTGAGGTTAATGATGGTTTGGGTGTATTATATAGAACCCAGAGAGAGGGGTCGTTGAGGTAAATGATGGTTTGGGTGTATTATATAGAACCCAGAGAGAGGGGTCGTTGAGGTTAATGATGGTTTGGGTGTATTATATAGAACCCAGAGAGAGGGGTCGTTGAGGTTAATGATGGTTTGGGTGTATTATATAGAACCCAGAGAGAGGGGTCGTTGAGGTTAATGATGGTTTGGGTGTATTATATAGAACCCAGAGAGAGGGGTCGTTGAGGTAAATGATGGTTTGGGTGTATTATATAGAACCCAGAGAGGGGTCGTTGAGGTAAATGATGGTTTGGGTGTATTATATAGAACCCAGAGAGGGGTCGTTGAGGTAAATTATGGTTTGGGTGTATTATATAGAACCCAGAGAGGGGTCATGAGGTAAATTATGGTTTGGGTGTATTATATAGAACCCAGAGAGGGGTCATGAGGTAAATGATGGTTTGGGTGTATTATATAGAACCCAGAGAGAGGGGTCGTTGAGGTTAATGATGGTTTGGGTGTATTATATAGAACCCAGAGAGAGGGGTCATTGAGGTAAATGATGGTTTGGGTGTATTATATAGAACCCAGAGAGAGGGGTCGTTGAGGTAAATGACGTTTGGGTGTATTATATAGAACCCAGAGAGAGGGGTCATGAGGTAAATGATGGTTTGGGTGTATTATATAGAACCCAGAGAGGGGTCGTTGAGGTAAATGATGGTTTGGGTGTATTATATAGAACCCAGAGAGGGGTCGTTGAGGTTAATGATGGTTTGGGTGTATTATATAGAACCCAGAGAGAGGGGTCGTTGAGGTTAATGATGGTTTGGGTGTATTATATAGAACCCAGAGAGGGGTCGTTGAGGTAAATGATGGTTTGGGTGTATTATATAGAACCCAGAGAGAGGGGGTTGAGGTAAATGATGGTTTGGGTGTATTATATAGAACCCAGAGAGGGGTCGTTGAGGTAAATTATGGTTTGGGTGTATTATATAGAACCCAGAGAGGGGTCATGAGGTAAATTATGGTTTGGGTGTATTATATAGAACCCAGAGAGGGGTCATGAGGTAAATGATGGTTTGGGTGTATTATATAGAACCCAGAGAGAGGGGTCGTTGAGGTTAATGATGGTTTGGGTGTATTATATAGAACCCAGAGAGAGGGGTCATTGAGGTAAATGATGGTTTGGGTGTATTATATAGAACCCAGAGAGAGGGGTCGTTGAGGTAAATGGTTTGGGTGTATTATATAGAACCCAGAGAGGGGTCATGAGGTAAGAACCCAGAGAGGGGTTAAATGATGGTTTGGGTGTATTATATAGAACCCAGAGAGGGGTCGTTGAGGTAAATGATGGTTTGGGTGTATTATATAGAACCCAGAGAGGGGTCGTTGAGGTTAATGATGGTTTGGGTGTATTATATAGAACCCAGAGAGAGGGGTCGTTGAGGTAAATGATGGTTTGGGTGTATTATATAGAACCCAGAGAGAGGGGTCGTTGAGGTAAATTATGGTTTGGGTGTATTATATAGAACCCAGAGAGGGGTCATGAGGTAAATTATGGTTTGGGTGTATTATATAGAACCCAGAGAGGGGTCATGAGGTAAATGATGGTTTGGGTGTATTATATAGAACCCAGAAGAGGGGTGATGAGGTTAATGATGGTTTGGGTGTATTATATAGAACCCAGAGAGAGGGGTCATTGAGGTAAATGATGGTTTGGGTGTATTATATAGAACCCAGAGAGAGGGGTCGTTGAGGTAAATGATGGTTTGGGTGTATTATATAGAACCCAGAGAGAGGGGTCGTTGAGGTAAATGATGGTTGAGGTAAATGATGGTTTGGGTGTATTATATAGAACCCAGAGAGAGGGGTCGTTGAGGTAAATGATGGTTTGGGTGTATTATATAGAACCCAGAGAGGGGTCGTTGAGGTAAATGATGGTTTGGGTGTATTATATAGAACCCAGAGAGGGGTCGTTGAGGTTAATGATGGTTTGTATTATATAGAACCCAGAGAGAAGGTTAATGATGGTTTGGGTGTATTATATAGAACCCAGAGAGAGGGGGGGTAAATGATGGTTTGGGTGTATTAA
>NW_027040388.1:102455-114955 GCF_034236695.1 Oncorhynchus nerka | reverse complement strand
AAAAGTATTTATGAGAGTTACTCTTGGTTATGTTCAGAGACAACAAAAAAAAACATGTTCAGCTGGACTTCCCATCACCGTCTCTGTCACGGCCTGGTCGAAATATATTGTGTTTATCTTCATTTATTTGGTCAGGCCAGGGTGTGGCATGGGGTTTTTGTATGTGGTGTGTTGGTATTGTAGCTTAGTGGGGTGTTCTATTTAAGTCTATGGCTGTCTGAAGTGGTTCTCAATCAGAGGCACCATATTTAGGCAGCCATATTCTTTGAGTGTTTCGTGGGTGATTGTCCTTAGTGTCCTGATGTCCTTGTTCTGTGTTAGGTTACACAAGTATAGGCTGTTTCGGTTTTGGTTACGTTCTTTATTTTGTAGTGTTTGTGTTTAGTGTGTTTTTTTCATTAAACATGAATCGTAATCTACACGCCGCATTTTGGTCCGACTCTCCTTCACACCTAGAAAACCGTTACAGTCTCCTACCGTTCATCACCGCCGTGATGTCATCACCGTCTCCTACCGTTCATCACCGTCTCCTACCGTTCATCACCGCCGTGATGTCATCACCGTCTCCTACCGTTCATCACCGCCGTGATGTCATCACCGTCTCCTACCGTTCATCACCGTCTCCTACCGTTCATCACCGTCTCCTACCGTTCATCACCGTCTCCTTCCGTTCATCACCGTCTCCTACCGTTCATCACCGTCTCCTTCCGTTCATCACCGTCTCCTACCGTTCATCACCGTCTCCTACCGTTCATCACCGTCTCCTTCCGTTCATCACCGTCTCCTTCCGTTCATCACCGTCTCCTACCGTTCATCACCGTCTCCTTCCGTTCATCACCGTCTCCTACCGTTCATCACCGTCTCATCACGTGTTCTCTCCGTTCATCACCGTCTCCTTCCGTTCATCACCGTCTCCTACCGTTCATCACCGTCTCCTTCCGTTCATCACCGTCTCCTTCCGTTCATCACCGTCTCCTACCGTTCATCACCGTCTCCTTCCGTTCATCACCGCCGTGATGTCATCACCGTCTCCTTCCGTTCATCACCGTCTCCTACCGTTCATCACCGTCTCCTACCGTTCATCACCGTCTCCTACCGTTCATCACCGTCTCCTCACCGTCCTCGTTCATCGTCTCCTACCGTTCATCACCGTCTCCTACCGTTCATCACCGTCTTCATCACCGTCTCCTACCGTTCATCACCGTCTCCTTCCGTTCATCACCGTCTCCTTCCGTTCATCACCGTCTCCTTCCGTTCATCACCGTCTCCTTCCGTTCATCACCGTCTCCTACCGTTCATCACCGTCTCCTACCGTTCATCACCGTCTCCTTCCGTTCATCACCGTCTCCTTCCGTTCATCACCGTCTCCTACCGTTCATCACCGTCTCCTACCGTTCATCACCGTCTCCTACCGTTCATCACCGTCTCCTACCGATTCATCACCGTCTCCACCGTTCATCTCCTTCCGTTCATCACCGTCTCCTTCCGTTCATCACCGTCTCTTCCGTTCACCGTCTCACCGTTCATCACCGTCTCCTACCGTTCATCACCGTCTCCTTCCGTTCATCACCGTCTCCTTCCGTTCATCACCGTCTCCTACCGTTCATCACCGTCTCCTCCGTTCACCGTTCATCACCGTCTCCTTCCGTTCATCACCGTCTCCTTCCGTTCATCACCGTTCTCACCGTCTCCTACCGTTCATCACCGTCTCCTTCCGTTCATCACCGTCTCCTACCGTTCATCACCGCCTTCTACCGTCATCACCGTCTCCTTCCGTTCATCACCGTCTCCTTCCGTTCATCACCGCCGTGATGTCATCACCGTCTCCTTCCGTTCATCACCGTCTCCTTCCGTTCATCACCGTCTCCGTGATGTCATCACCGTCTCCTTCCGTTCATCACCGCCGTTCCGTGATGTCATCACCGTCTCCTTCCGTTCATCACCGCCGTGATGTCATCACCGTGCATTTCCTGCTTCCTGTACAGCACTTCACTTCCTGGGTAGAGGTTTGCTTGTGGGTTTAGGACCGATCTCTGTAACCGCCGTGATGTCATCAGTGTGCAGCCGGAGAACATCGGATGGCCGGCTGTCCCCGTCTCCGTGGTCGGGGAGAATCAAGTCTACAGGGTCTGTGTCCTAAATGGACCCTATTGAACCCTATTCCCTTTGTAACTACGTTAGACCAGGGTCAATGGGGGCAATAGGGTTCTAATAAAAAGTAATGCACTATATATAGGGAATAGGGTTCTATAGGGCCCTGGTCTATAGTAGTGCACTATATAGGGAATAGGGAGAGGCGAGAGGAGAGAGAAGGAGAGAGGAGATAAGCGGAGAGAGAAGGAGAGATGAGCGAGGAGAGAAGGAGAGAGGAGAGACGAGAGACGAGTGGAGAGAGAAGGAGAGAGGAGATAAGGAGATGAGTGGAGAGAGAAGGAGAGAGGAGATAAGGAGATAAGCAGAGAGAGAAGGAGAGAGGAGATAAGGAGATGATTAGAGAGAGAAGGAGAGAGGAGATAAGGAGATGAGTGGAGAGAGAAGGAGAGAGGAGATAAGGAGATGATTAGAGAGAGAAGGAGAGAGGAAATAAGGAGATGAGCAGAGAGAGAAAACGTGACCAAAGTGACAGACTTGGCTGAAGAGAACAGAGAGAATGAAAAGAGGAGGAGGAGTGTGGGATGAAGAGGACAGAGAAAATGAAATAAAATATATATTTTTATCAGGATAACACATAATTTCTCCCTCCTTGTTTAAGTTGTAGTTGTGTTCTCTCCCTGCAGCCAACACTTTACCTGGTGGTTCAGAATTACCCAGAGTGCACTCTGACCGTGTGAGAAATTACCTACAGCCTGCGTTCAGGAGGCAGATAGACAGTTGATTAAAATTCATGTGCTTTCGATCTTGATTAAAAGACGATGCAAGCGACCAGGAAAATCAAACAATACGACGACAGGGGAAGTGACAGGAAGTCTCTCCAGATGACAGGAAGTCCTTCTGAATTCCTAAGTCTAGTGAAGTCTCCCAGAAGAAATGATTCATGCCTGTACAGCTGCCAGTTAGTTCAGGCGTTTGAAAAATAGAACTAGATAAAGAGTTAAATAAATAACTCATATTGTCACGTCTCTCTCCAGATGAATGAATCAGATACATTTATGTCAAACATTATCATTAATCACTGCTTGCCTGTGTGTCTCTCTGTGTGTGTGTGTGTGTGTGTGTGTGTCTGTGTGTGAGTGTGTCTGTATGCGAGTGTGTGTGCGTGTGTGTGTGTGTGTGTGTGTGTGTGTGTGTGTGTGTGTGTGTGTGTGTGTGTGTGTGTGTGTGAGAGAGAGAGATCTGTCTTTTTGGTTGTGTATGCGGCTGCAAGCCAACAATATATAGATAGAGGCAGGAAGAGAGGGTGAACAACTAATGAGGAGAAAGGCGTGAGGGTGGGAGGGAGGAAGGAAGGGAGGGAGGGAGGGAGGAAGGAAGGAAGGAAGGAAGGAAGGAAGGAAGGAAGGAAGGAAGGAAGGAAGGAAGGAAGGAAGGAAGGAAGGAAGGAAGGAAGGAAGGAAGTGATTGTCGTTCAACGGATAACAAACCTCCATTCAAGAGACAATACAACCACAATGACCTGAACACAGGAAGGTGTTACCTGTCTGCTTGGATATGAGAAGTCCCATGATCCTCCCAAATGTACCCTATTCCCTACAGAGACCCTGTTAAAAGTAGTGTACCCTATTCCCTACAGGGACCCTGTTTAAAAGTAGTGTACCCTATTCCCTACAGGGACCCTGATTAAAAGTAGTGTACCCTATTCCCTACAGGGACCCTGATTAAAGGTAGTGCACCCTATTCCCTACAGGGACCCTGATTAAAGGTAGTGCACCATATAGGTAATAGTTTGCCCTTTGGGTTCTTCCAAAGGAAGAGTTAGATGGTCCAGTGTTTCTTTGTCCATATTACATCATTGAAGGTGGTGAGAGAGTGAAGAGAGAGACACCATGCAAACAGTCCCGTTGGCCGTCTGGTTCTGTCTGGTTCTGTCTGGTTCTGTCTTTACAGTGACGAAACACACAGTCCCGTTGGCCGTCTGGTTCTGTCTGGTTCTGTCTGGTTCTGTCTGGTTCTGTCTTTACAGTGACGAAACACACAGTCCCGTTGGCCGTCTGGTTCTGTCTGGTTCTGTCTGGTTCTGTCTTTACAGTGACGAAACACACAGTCCCGTTGGCCGTCTGGTTCTGTCTGGTCCTGTCTGGTTCTGTCTGGTCCTGTCTGGTTCTGTCTGGTTCTGTCTGGTCCTGTCTGGTCCTGTCTGGTTCTGTCTGGTCCTGTCTGGTTCTGTCTGGTCCTGTCTGGTCCTGTCTGGTCCTGTCTGGTTCTGTCTGGTTCTGTCTGGTCCCGTCTGGTTCTGTCTGGTTCTGTCTGGTCCTGTCTGGTCCTGTCTGGTTCTGTCTGGTCCTGTCTGGTCCTGTCTGGTTCTGTCTGGTTCTGTCTTTACAGTGACGAAACACACAGTCCCGTTGGCCGTCTGGTTCTGTCTGGTTCTGTCTGGTTCTGTCTGGTTCTGTCTGGTCCCGTCTGGTTCTGTCTGGTTCTGTCTGGTTCTGTCTGGTTCTGTCTTTACAGTGACGGAACACACAGTCCCGTTGGCCGTCTGGTTCTGTGTGGTTCTGTCTGGTACTGTCTGGTTCCGTCTGGTTCTGTCTGGTTCTGTCTTTACAGTGACAGAAAAAAACAGTCACGTTGCCCATCTGGTTCTGTCTGGTTCTGTCTGGTTCTGTCTTTACAGTGACAGAACAAACATTCATGTTGCCCGTCTGGTTCTGTCTGGTTCTGTCTGGTTAAGTCTGGTTCTGTCTAGTTCTGTCTGGCCCTGTCTGGTTCTGTCTGGTTCTGTCTGGTCCCGTCTGGTTCTGTCTGGTTCTGTCTGGTCCTGTCTTTACAGTGACAGAACAAACAGTCATGTTGCCCGTCTGGTTCTGTCTGGTCCTGTCTGGTTCTGTCTGGTTCCGTCTGGTTCTGTCTTTACAGTGACAGATCAAACAGTCATGTTGCCCATCTGGTCCTGTCTGGTTCTGTCTGGTTCTGTCTTTACAGTGACAGAACTAACAGTCATGTTGCCCATCTGGTTCTGTCTGGTTCTGTCTGGTTCTGTCTAGTCCTGTCTGGTTCTGTCTGGTCCCGTCTGGTTCTGTCTGGTTCTGTCTTTACAGTGACAGAACAATCAGTCTTGTTGCCCATTAGACAGCTTTGTAACTCAATATAGGCTGGAAGCACTAGCTAGCTTAACACCTGTTTAACCTCATTGTACATAGCCCATCTGTGAATAGCCCATCCAACTACCTCATCCCCATACGGTATTTATTTATTTATTTATCTTGCTCCTTTGCACCCCAGTATCTCTACTTGCACGTTAATCTTCTGTACATCTATCACTCCAGTGTTTAATTGCCATATTGTAATTACTTCGCCACTATGGCCTATTTATTGCCTTAACTCCCTTATCTTATCTCATTTGCACTCACTGTTTTTTTTATTTTGTTTCTACTGTATTATTGACTGTATGTTTGTTTTACTCCATGTGTAACTCTGTGTTGTTGTATGTGTTGAACTGCTTTGCTTTATCTTGGTCAGGGTCGCAATTGTAAATGAGAACTTGTTCTCAACTAGAGATATTGTTCTCAACTAAATAAAGGTGACATAATAAAAATAAATTAAAAATAAATTGTTCCAACAATTAGATATCTTTGTAATGTACGTCTTAATGTAGACTGAGGTGGTAGCACTAGCTAGCTAACACCTGTTAGCCTCATTGTTTTACACATTAGATAGCTTTGTAATGTAGGTCTCAATGTAGGCTGGGATGGTACCACTAGCTAGCTAACACCTGTTAGCCTCATTGTTCTAAACATTAGATAGCTTTGAAATGTAGGTCTCAATGTAGGCTGGGATGGTACCACTAGCTAGCTAACACCTGTTAGCCTCATTGTTCTAAACATTAGATAGCTTTGTAATGTACGTCTCAATATAGACTGGTATCACTAGCTAGCTAACACCTGTTAGCCTCATTGTTCTAAACATTAGATAGCTTTGTAATGTACGTCTCAATATAGACTGGTATCACTAGCTAGCTAACACCTGTTAGCCTCATTGTTCTAAACATTAGATAGCTTTGTAATGTACGTCTCAATATAGACTGGTATCACTAGCTAGCTAACACCTGTTAGCCTCATTGTTCTAAACATTAGATAGCTTTGTAATGTACGTCTCAATATAGACTGGTATCACTAGCTAGCTAACACCTGTTAGCCTCATTGTTCTAACCATTAGATAGCTTTGTAATGTATGTCTCAATATAGACTGGTATCACTAGCTAGCTAACACCTGTTAGCCTCATTGTTCTAACCATTAGATAGCTTTGTAATGTACGTCTCAATACAGACTAGTATCACTAGCTAGCTAACACCTGTTAGCCTCATTGTTCTAACCATTAGATAGCTTTGTAATGTACGTCTCAATATAGACTAGGCTGGTATCACTAGCTAGCTAACACCTGTTAGCCTCATTGTTCTAACCATTAGATAGCTTTGTAATGTATGTCTCAATACAGACTAGGCTGGTATCACTAGCTAGCTAACACCTGTTAGCCTCATTGTTCTAACCATTAGATAGCTTTGTAATGTACGTCTCAATACAGACTAGGCTGGTATTAGCTAACACCTGTTAGCCTCATTGTTCTAAACATTAGATAGCTTTGTAATGTATGTCTCAATATAGACTGGTATCACTAGCTAGCTAACACCTGTTAGCCTCATTGTTCTAAACATTAGATAGCTTTGTAATGTACGTCTCAATATAGACTGGTATCACTAGCTAGCTAACACCTGTTAGCCTCATTGTTCTAACCATTAACATATAGACTGGTATCACTAGCTAGCTAACACCTGTTAGCCTCATTGTTCTAACCATTAGATAGCTTTGTAATGTACGTCTCAATACAGACTAGGCTGGTATCACTAGCTAGCTAACACCTGTTAGCCTCATTGTAACCATTCTAAACGTCTCAATATTAGAGCTAGCTAACACCTGTTTCATTGTTCTAACCATTGATAGCTTTGTAATGTATGTCTCAATACAGACTGGTATCACTAGCTAGCTAACACCTGTTAGCCTCATTGTTCTAACCATTAGATAGCTTTGTAATGTATGTCTCAATACAGACTGGTATCACTAGCTAGCTAACACCTGTTAGCCTCATTGTTCTAACCATTAGATAGCTTTGTAATGTACGTCTCAATATAGACTGGTATCACTTATCACTAGCTAGCTAACACCTGTTAGCCTCATTGTTCTAACCATTAGATAGCTTTGTAATGTATGTCTCAATACAGACTAGTCTGGTATCACTAGCTAGCTAACACCTGTTAGCCTCATTGTTCTAAACATTAGATAGCTTTGTAATGTACGTCTCAATATAGACTGGTATCACTAGCTAGCAATAACTGGTATCACCTGTTAGCCTCATTGTTCTAACCATTAGATAGCTTTGTAATGTATGTCTCAATACAGACTAGTCTGGTATCACTCAGCTAACACCTGTTAGCATTGTTCAACAGCTTTGTAAGACTTCAATATAGACTTTATCACTATGCTAGCTAACACCTGTTAGCCTCATTGTTCTAAACATTAGATAGCATGTACACTCAAATAGACTGGTATCACTAGCTGCTAACACCTGTTAGCCTCATTGTTCTAACCATTAGATAGCTTTGTAATGTACGTCTATAGAATCACTAGCTAGCTAACACCTGTTAGCCTCATTGTTCTAACCATTAGATAGCATGTCTCTACAGACTAGTATCACTAGCTAGCTAACACCAGACATTGTTCTAACCATTAGTAGCTCGATATAGACATCACTAGCTAGCTAACACCTGTTAGCCCATTGTTCTAACCATAGATACTTTGTAAATGTCTCAAAAGACTGTTGGTATCAATGCTAACACCTGTTACATTAGAGCTTTGTTGTTCAATATAGACTGGTATCACTAGCTAGCCACCTGTTAGCCTCATTGTTCTAACCATTAGATAGCTTTGTAAACACGTCTCAATACAGACTAGTCTGGTATCACCTAACAGTAGCACAACACAGACTTCAGGATGCACTTTAACCTCAACTATGCATTGAATACTGCTGCAGACTTAACAATCATGAACCTTATAAACTTTACCGCAGGCATCTTCGGATATCAACGTATGTCTCGATATAACACCTGCTAGGTAGCACAATTACATGCTGACTGTTAAATGACAACATCTAGACTTTTTCCACACACACCATGCTGCTGTAGTTTCAGTAGACACACACACCATGCTGCTGTAGTTTCAGTAGACACACACACCATGCTGCTGTAGTTTCAGTAGACACACACACCATGCTGCTGTAGTTTCAGTAGACACACACACCATGCTGCTGTAGTTTCAGTAGACACACACACCATGCTGCTGTAGTTTCAGTAGACACACACACCATGCTGCTGTAGTTTCAGTAGACACACACACTAGTGCAAACTAACTAAATAAACGTTTAGGGTTAGAGTTAGGGTTAGGTTTAGAGTTACGTTTAGGGTTAGGTTTAGAGTTAGGTTTAGAGTTAGGTTTAGAGTTAGGTTTAGGGTTAGGGTTAGGGTTAGGTTTAGAGTTAGGGTTAGGGTTAGGTTTAGAGTTACGTTTAGGGTTAGGTTTAGAGTTAGGTTTAGAGTTAGGTTTAGAGTTAGGTTTAGGGTTAGGTTTAGGGTTAGGGTTAGGGTTAGGTTTAGAGTTACGTTTAGGTTAGGTTTAGGGTTAGGTTTAGAGTTACGTTTAGGGGTTAGGTTTAGAGTTAGGTTTAGAGTTAGGTTTAGAGTTAGGTTTAGGGTTAGGTTAGGTTAGGTTTAGAGTTAGGGTTAGGGTTAGGTTTAGAGTTACGTTTAGGGTTAGGTTTAGAGTTAGGTTTAGAGTTAGGTTTAGAGTTAGGTTTAGGTTAGGTTTAGGGTTAGGTTAGGTTTAGGGGGGTTAGGTTTAGAGTTAGGTTTAGGGTTAGGTTTAGGGTTAGGTTTAGGTTAGGTTTAGGGTTTAGGGTTTAGGGTTAGGTTTAGGTTAGGTTTAGGCCAGGTTAGGTTTAGGTTAGGTTTAGAGTTAGGTTAGTTTAGGGTTAGGTTAGGGTTAGGGTTAGGGTTAGGTTTAGGGTTAGGTTTAGGGTTTAGGGGTTAGGTTTAGGTTAGGTTAGTTAGGTTAGAGTTAGGTTTAGAGGGTTAGGGTTAGGTTTAGAGTTAGGTTTAGGGTTAGGTTTAGGTTAGAGCCAGTTTTTGAGTTAGGGTTAGGTTTAGAGTTAGGTTTAGGTTAGTTTAGAGTTAGGTTTAGGGTTTAGGGTTTAGGGTTAGGGTTTAGAGTTAGGTTTAGGTTAGGTTTAGGAGTTAGGTTTAGGTTAGGTTTAGAAAGGTTAGGTTAGGTTTAGGAGTTAGGTTTAGGGTTAGGTTTAGTTAGGTTTAGAGTTAGGTTTAGGGTTAGTTTAGGTTAGGTTAGGTTAGGTTTAGGGTTAGGCTTAGGTTAGGTTTAGGTTAGGGTTAGGTTTAGGGTTAGGTTTAGGGTTAGGTTTAGAGAGGTTAGGGGTTAGGTTTAGTTAGGTTAGGTTTAGGGTTAGGGGTTAGGTTAGGGTTTTTAGGGAGTTAGGTTTAGGGTTAGGTTTAGAGTTAGGTTTAGTTAGGGTTTAGGTTTAGGTTAGGTTTAGGAGTTAGGAGGGTTAGTGTTTAGGGGGTTAGGTTTAGAGCCAGGTTAGGGTTTAGGGTTAGGTTTAGGGTTAGGTTTAGAGTTAGGTTTAGGGGGTTAGGTTTAGAGTTAGGTTTAGGGTTAGGTTTAGAGTTAGGTTTAGGGTTAGGCCAGGTTTAGGGTTAGGTTTAGGTTAGGTTTAGAGTTAGGTTTAGGGTTAGGGTTAGGTTTAGGGAGGGTTAGTTAGGTTTAGGGTTAGGTTTTAGGGTTAGGGTTAGGTTTAGGGTTAGGTTTAGGGTTAGGTTTAGGGTTAGTTAGGTTTAGGGTTAGGGTTTAGGTTAGGGGGGTTAGGTTTAGGGTTAGGTTAGGGTTAGGTTTAGAGTTAGGTTTAGGGGTTAGGTTTAGGTTTAGGTTAGGTTTAGGGTTAGGGTTTAGGGTTTGGGTTTAGGTTAGGTTTAGAGTTAGGTTTTTAGGTTTAGAGTTAGGTTTAGAGTTAGGTTTAGGGTTAGGTTTAGGGTTAGGTTTAGGGGGTTAGGATTCAGGTTTAGGAGTTAGGGTTTTTAGGGTTAGGTTAGGTTTAGGGAGGGTTAGGGTTAGGTTTAGGGTTAGGGTTAGGTTTAGGGTTAGGTTTTTAGGAGTTAGGTTTAGGGTTAGGTTTAGGAGAGGGTTAGGTTTAGGGTTAGGGTTTAGGGTTAGGTTTAGGGTTAGGTTTAGGGTTAGGTTAGGGTTAGGTTTAGGAGTTAGGTTTAGGGTTAGGTTTAGGTTAGGTTTAGGGTTAGGTTTAGGGTTAGGTTTAGGTTAGGTTTAGGAGTTAGGTTTAGGGTTAGGTTTAGGGTTAGGTTTAGGGTTAGGTTTAGGTTAGGTTTAGAGTTAGGTTTAGAGTTAGGTTTAGAGTTAGGTTTAGGGTTAGGTTTAGGGTTAGGTTTAGGGTTAGGTTTAGGGTTAGGGTTAGGTTTAGGGTTAGGTTTAGGGTTAGGTTTAGGGTTAGGTTTAGGAGTTAGGGGTTAGGTTTAGGGTTCAGGTTTAGAGTTAGGTTTAGAGTTAGGTTTAGGGTTAGGTTTAGGGTTAGGTTTAGGGTTAGGGTTAGAATTAGATTCAGGTTTAGGGTTAGGTTTAGGGTTAGGTTTAGGGTTAGGTTTAGGGTTAGGTTTAGAGTTAGGGTTAGAATTAGATTCAGGTTTAGGGTTAGGTTTAGGGTTAGGTTTAGAGTTAGGTTTAGGGTTAGGTTTAGGGGTTAGGTTTAGAGTTAGGGTTAGAATTAGATTCAGGTTTAGGGTTAGGTTTAGGGTTAGGCCAAGGTTAGGTTTAGGGTTAGGTTTAGGGTTGGTTTAGAGTTAGGTTAGAATTAGATTTTTTTAGGTTTAGGTTAGGTTTAGGGTTAGGTTTAGGGTTAGGTTTAGGTTCAGGTTTAGGGTTAGGGTTGTGAATTAGATTCAGGTTTAGGGTTAGGAGTTTGGGGTTAAGGTTAATGTTTAGGTTAGGGTTAGGGTCTTCTTAGGCAGTGGAGTGCTGCAGAAATTATGAATGGGGGGTTAGGGTTAGGGCAGTGGGCCAAGGTGTGGGCACAGATCCAGTTTAGGGGTCTTAGATTGTTTTACCTAATCGATGCAAAGTAGATTTTTTTCCCGACATAATTATGAAATGCTTCAGCTTAGGTTTGGTACATTTCCTGTTCAATTAATAAATCATAAATCCATTTCAAAAGTCTTGTTACAGTGTTGGCATTCAAGGTCTGGATTTTATAAATTGGATTTTTAGCACACTAGCAGTAAATGTGGGTTTTAGCAGTGCCACCACTGGGGTTTTAGCACACTTCCAACAGTTTTAGTGAAGACTAACTTCAGTTATTTAAGCAGGTCTATTCCCAAACTGTATTGTTTCAGCTAGCAGGACTAACTGATGTCACGCAAGTACATGGGCCACACCTAGCAGATGGGGTTTCAGTGAAAGGACTAACTGGGGTCTTCAAGTGGACACATCTAGCAGACTGTGTGTTTCAGTGAGAGGTACACTGGTGTCTTTCAAGTGGCAACAACTCTCTAGTACTGTGGGTTTCAGTGCAGGACTAACTCCACAGTGGACACAACTCTCCAAAGTGTGCACAGTTCCTAAGCCATTTCAATTCAGTTTTAGGGACTCAAACATGTCTTCAACTCTGAGTTTTTATTTCTGAGCTCTCTAGCTGTTCCCAAACTAGTTGTTTCAGTTTGAGAGGACTAACTGATGTCTCCAAGTGGGAACTAGTTCTTCAAATTGTGCACAGCCATTCAGCAATTTCAACTAACTTTTATGACTCAAACAAGAGTCTTCAACTGATGAGTTGTTTCCTGAGCTCTCCTAGCCATTTCCGTTGAGAACTAGTTGTTTCGTTTGGAACACAGCCATTCATCCGTTGAGGAACTAGTAGTTTAGTTTGGAACACAGCCATTCATCCGTTGAGGAAGTAGTTGTTTAAGTTTGGAACACAGCCATTCATCCGTTGAGGAACTAGTTGTTTCGTTTGGAACACAGCCATTCATCCGTTGAGAACTAGTTGTTTCCGTTTTGTAACACAGCCATTCATCCATTGAGGAACGAGTTGTTTCGTTTGGAACACAGCCATTCATCCGTTGAGGAACTAGTTGTTTCGTTTGGAACACAGCCATTCATCCATTGAGAACTAGTTGTTTTAGTTTGGAACACAGCCATTCATCCGTTGAGGAACAAGTTGTTTCGTTTGGAACTCAGCCATTCATCCGTTGAGGAACTAGTTGTTTCGTTTGGAACACAGC
>NW_027040388.1:95884-101955 GCF_034236695.1 Oncorhynchus nerka | reverse complement strand
CTCTCTCTGGGTTCTATATAATACACCCAAACCATCATTTACCTCAACGACCCCTCTCTCTGGGTCCTATATAATACACCCAAACCATCATTTACCCCAACGACCCCTCTCTGGGTTCTATATAATACACCCAAACCATCATTTACCCCAACGACCCCTCTCTCTGGGTCCTATATAATACACCCAAACCATCATTTATCCTCTATGACCCCTCTCTGGGTCCTATATAATACACCCAAACCATCATTTACCTCATCGACCCCTCTCTGGGTTCTATATAATACACCCAAACCATCATTTACCTCATGACCCCTCTCTCTGGGTTCTATATAATACACCCAAACCATCATTTACCTCAACGAACCCTCTCTCTGGGTTCTATATAATACACCCAAACCATCATTTACCTCAACGAACCCTCTCTGGGTTCTATATAATACACCCAAACCATCATTTACCCCAACTACCCCTCTCTGGGTTCTATATAATACACCCAAACCATCATTTACCTCAACTACCTCTCTCTGGGTTCTATATAATACACCCAAACCATCATTTACCTCAACGACCCTCTCTCTGGGTTCTATATAATACACCCAAACCATCATTAACCTCAACGACCCCTCTCTCTGGGTTCTATATAATACACCCAAACCATCATTAACCTCAACGACCCCTCTCTCTGGGTTCTATATAATACACCCAAACCATCATTAACCTCAACGACCCCTCTCTGGGTTCTATATAATACACCCAAACCATCATTAACCTCAACGACCCCTCTCTCTGGGTTCTATATAATACACCCAAACCATCATTAACCTCAACGACCCCTCTCTGGGTTCTATATAATACACCCAAACCATCATTTACCTCAACGACCCCTCTCTGGGTTCTATATAATACACCCAAACCATCATTTACCTCATGACCCCTCTCTCTGGGTTCTATATAATACACCCAAACGTCATTTACCTCAACGACCCCTCTCTCTGGGTTCTATATAATACACCCAAACCATCATTTACCTCAACTACCTCTCTCTGGGTTCTATATAATACACCGAAACCATAATTTACCTCAACGACCCCTCTCTGGGTTCTATATAATACACCCAAACCATCATTTACCTCAACGACCCCTCTCTCTGGGTTCTATATAATACACCCAAACCATCATTAACTCTCAACGACTCCTCTCTCTGGGTTCTATATAATACACCCAAACCATCATTAACCTCAACGACTCCTCTCTCTGGGTTCTATATAATACACCCAAACCATCATTAACCTCAACGACCCTCTCTCTGGGTTCTATATAATACACCCAAACCATCATTAACCTCAACGACCCCTCTCTGGGTTCTATATAATACACCCAAACCATCATTTACCTCAACGACCCCTCTCTGGGTTCTATATAATACACCCAAACCATCATTTACCTCATGACCCCTCTCTCTGGGTTCTATATAATACACCCAAACGTCATTTACCTCAACGACCCCTCTCTCTGGGTTCTATATAATACACCCAAACCATCATTTACCTCAATGACCCTCTCTCTGGGTTCTATATAATACACCCAAACCATCATTTACCTCAACTACCCCTCTCTCTGGGTACTATATAATACACCCAAACCATCATTTACCTCAACGACCCCTCTCTCTGGGTTCTATATAATACACCCAAACCATCATTAACCTCAACGACCCCTCTCTCTGGGTTCTATATAATACACCCAAACCATCATTAACCTCAACGACCCCTCTCTCTGGGTTCTATATAATACACCCAAACCATCATTTACCTCAACGACCCTCTCTCTGGGTTCTATATAATACACCCAAACCATCATTTACCCCAACTACCCCTCTCTGGGTTCTATATAATACACCCAAACCATCATTTACCTCATGACCCCTCTCTGGGTTCTATATAATACACCCAAACCATAATTTACCTCAACGACCCCTCTCTGGGTTCTATATAATACACCCAAACCATCATTTACCTCATGACCCCTCTCTGGGTTCTATATAATACACCCAAACCATCATTTACCCCAACGACCCCTCTCTCTGGGTTCTATATAATACACCCAAACCATCATTTACCTCAACGACCCCTCTCTCTGGGTCCTATATAATACACCCAAACCATCATTTACCCCAACGATCCCTCTCTCTGAGTTCTATATAATACACCCAAACCATCATTTACCTCAACAACCCCTCTCTGGGTTCTATATAATACACCCAAACCATCATTTACCCCAACGACCCCTCTCTCTGCGTTCTATATAATACACCCAAACCATCATTTACCCCAACGACCCCTCTCTCTGCGTTCTATATAATACACCCAAACCATCATTTACCTCAACGACCCCTCTCTGGGTTCTATATAATACACCCAAACCATCATTTACCTCAACGACCCCTCTCTGGGTTCTATATAATACACCCAAACCATCATTTACCCCAACGACCCCTCTCTCTGGGTTCTATATAATACACCCAAACCATCATTTACCCCAACGACCCTCTCTCTGGGTTCTATATAATACACCCAAACCATCATTTACCTCAATGACTTCTCTCTGGGTTCTATATAATACACCCAAACCATCATTTACCTCATGACCCCTCTCTGGGTTCTATATAATACACCCAAACCATCATTTACCCCAACTACCCCTCTCTGGATTCTATATAATACACCCAAACCATAATTTACCCCAACGACCCCTCTCTGGGTTCTATGTAATACACCCAAACCATCATTTACCTCATGACCCCTCTCTCTGGGTTCTATATAATACACCCAAACCATCATTAACCTCAATGACCCCTCTCTGGGTCCTATATAATACACCCAAACCATCATTTACCTCAACGACCCCTCTCTGGGTTCTATATAATACACCCAAACCATCATTTACCTCAACGACCCCTCTCTCTGGGTTCTATATAATACACCCAAACCATCATTTACCTCATGACCCCACTCTCTGGGTCCTATATAATACACCCAAACCATCATTTACCCCAACGACCCCACTCTGGGTTCTATATAATACACCCAAACCATCATTTACCTCATGACCCCACTCTGGTTTCTATATAATACACCCAAACCATCATTTACCTCAACGACTCCTCTCTCTGGGTTCTATATAATACACCCAAACCATCATTTACCTCAACGACCTCTCTCTGCGTTCTATATAATACACCCAAACCATCATTTACCTCAATGACCCCACTCTGGTTTCTATATAATACACCCAAACCATCATTTACCTCAACGACTCCTCTCTCTGGGTTCTATATAATACACCCAAACCATCATTTACCTCATGACCCCACTCTCTGGGTTCTATATAATACACCCAAACCATCATTTACCCCAACGACCCCACTCTGGGTTCTATATAATACACCCAAACCATCATTTACCTCATGACCCCACTCTGGTTTCTATATAATACACCCAAACCATCATTTACCTCAACAACCCCTCTCTGGGTTCTATATAATACACCCAAACCATCATTTACCCCAACGACCCCTCTCTCTGCGTTCTATATAATACACCCAAACCATCATTTACCCCAACGACCCCTCTCTCTGCGTTCTATATAATACACCCAAACCATCATTTACCTCAACGACCCCTCTCTGGGTTCTATATAATACACCCAAACCATCATTTACCTCAACGACCCCTCTCTGGGTTCTATATAATACACCCAAACCATCATTTACCCCAACGACCCCTCTCTCTGGGTTCTATATAATACACCCAAACCATCATTTACCCCAACGACCCTCTCTCTGGGTTCTATATAATACACCCAAACCATCATTTACCTCAATGACTTCTCTCTGGGTTCTATATAATACACCCAAACCATCATTTACCTCATGACCCCTCTCTGGGTTCTATATAATACACCCAAACCATCATTTACCCCAACGACCCCTCTCTGGGTTCTATATAATACACCCAAACCATCATTTACCCCAACGACCCCTCTCTGGGTTCTATATAATACACCCAAACCATCATTTACCTCATGACCCCTCTCTGGGTTCTATATAATACACCCAAACCATCATTTACCCCAACTACCCCTCTCTGGATTCTATATAATACACCCAAACCATAATTTACCCCAACGACCCCTCTCTGGGTTCTATATAATACACCCAAACCATCATTTACCTCAACGACCCCTCTCTGGGTTCTATATAATACACCCAAACCATCATTTACCTCAACGACCCCTCTCTCTGGGTTCTATATAATACACCCAAACCATCATTTACCTCATGACCCCACTCTCTGGGTTCTATATAATACACCCAAACCATCATTTACCCCAACGACCCCACTCTGGGTTCTATATAATACACCCAAACCATCATTTACCTCAACGACCTCTCTCTGCGTTCTATATAATACACCCAAACCATCATTTACCTCAATGACCCCACTCTGGTTTCTATATAATACACCCAAACCATCATTTACCTCAACGACTCCTCTCTCTGGGTTCTATATAATACACCCAAACCATCATTTACCTCATGACCCCACTCTCTGGGTTCTATATAATACACCCAAACCATCATTTACCCCAACGACCCCACTCTGGGTTCTATATAATACACCCAAACCATCATTTACCTCATGACCCCACTCTGGTTTCTATATAATACACCCAAACCATCATTTACCTCAACGACTCCTCTCTCTGGGTTCTATATAATACACCCAAACCATCATTTACCTCAACGACCTCTCTCTGCGTTCTATATAATACACCCAAACCATAATTTATCTCATGACCCCTCTCTGGGTTCTATATAATACACCCAAACCATCATGTACCTCAACGACCCCTCTCTCTGGGTTCTATATAATACACCCTAACCATCATTAACCTCAATGACCCCTCTCTCTGGGTTGTATATAATACACCCACACCATCATTAACCCCAACGACCCCTCTCTGGGTTCTATATAATACACCCAAACCATCATTTACCTCAACGACCCCACTCTGGGTTCTATATAATACACCCAAACCATCATTTACCCCAACGACCCCTCTCTGGGTTCTATATAATACACCCAAACCATCATTTACCTCATGACCCCTCTCTGGGTCCTATATAATACACCCAAACCATCATTTACCTCATGACCCCTCTCTGGGTTCTATATAATACACCCAAACCATCATTTACCTCATGACCCCTCTCTGGGTTCTATATAATACACCCAAACCATCATTTACCTCAACGACCCCTCTCTGGGTTCTATATAATACACCCAAACCATCATTTACCTCATGACCCCTCTCTGGGTTCTATATAATACACCCAAACCATCATTTACCTCAACGACCCCACTCTGGGTTCAATATATCACATAACATTACAATTAACCAATCACCAGCTGACATAAATACTCTGTTGGCATAGCATGTTGAGTATGATTAAATGTTCCTATTTAATATGGTGGTCCGTTAATAACATGGTTTGATACGATGTCTTGTCAATGTCTCGGATCGAAAAGTCGACAACACAAAAAATAAAGCCAAGCACTTAGTGTTAATGCAGTCATGGAAACAGCTTATTGGATTGGATGCTCTCAAATGGACCTCTTCTGTTGGTTTCTCTGTGTTCTGCAATCTACACTTGAGCCCCAATATGGCTTTCTCAGAGTCTTTCAAGGTGCCAAGCTGCCAACTGAGGTTACGCAGTTAGTCTCTCTCTCCCCTCTAACTCTCTGTCAACTCTCTCCCTCTATCACCTCTCTCTTTGTCTCTCGCATATATCTCTCCATCTCTCTCACACGTCTCTCTCTCTCTCTCTCTTTCTCTCTCCCCCCACTCTCTCTCTTTCTCCCCTCTCTCTCTCCCTTCTCTCTCTCAATCCCCTCAATTCAATTTAAGGGCTTTATTTGTAAACATATGTTTAAATTGCCAAAGCAAATAAAAGGGATAATTAACAAAAGTGACGCTCCTCTCCGTCTCCCTCTCCTTCTCCCTCTCCT
>NW_027040388.1:90884-93384 GCF_034236695.1 Oncorhynchus nerka | reverse complement strand
GGAACCCAAAAGAGTTCTACCTGAAACCTGAAAGGGTTCTACCTGGAACCCAAAAGAGTTCTACCTGGAACCTGGGGGTTTTTTTTTTTTTTACCAGGAACCAAAATGGGTTCCTAAAAGGGTTCTCTCCTTCAGTCGAATAACCGTCGAGGTTGTAGACAGCACCTTTTTTTTTCAAAGTATATTAGATGTATATTTACATGTTCAAAGAGGTGTTGAACTTACGTCTTATTTCTATGACAGAAAAACAGTCAACGCAATAGATCAGCCTGTTGATATCTTAGATATCTCAGAAAACGGTCAACACTATAGATCAGCCTGTTGATATCTTAGATATCTCAGAAAACGGTCAAGACTATAGATCAGCTCGTTGATATCTTAGATATCTCAGAAAACGGTCAACACTATAGATCAGTCTGTTGATATCTTAGATATCCCAGAAAACGGTCAACACTATAGATCAGCCTAAGTTGATATCTTAGATATCTCAGAAAACGGTCAACACTATAGATCAGCCTGTTGATATCTTAGATATCTCAGAAAACGGTCAACACTATAGATCAGCCTGTTGATATCTTAGATATCCCAGAAAAACGGTCAACACTATAGATCAGCCTGTTGATATCTTAGATATCTCAGAAAACGGTCAACACTATAGATCAGCCTGTTGATATCTTAGATATCCAGAAAACGGTCAACACTATAGATCAGCCTGTTGATATCTTAGATATCCCAGAAAACGTCAACACTATAGATCAGCCTGTTGATATCTTAGATATCTCAGAAAACGGTCAACACTATAGATCAGCCTGTTGATATCTTAGATATCTCAGAAAACGGTCAACACTATAGATCAGCCTGTTGATATCTTAGATATCTCAGAAACGGTCAACACTATAGATCAGCCTGTTGATATCTTAGATATCTCAGAAAACGGTCAACGCTATAGATCAACCTGTTTATTTCTCAGACTTAGGCTGCTCTCTCCTCACCCCCTTAATGATAACTTTAGCCCTGCCGTCATTATGAAGAAACACGAAAGGAATTTGAAATACAAATATAATTTCATATCGACTGTCTCAATACGTTTTCATTGCTGCAACGGGTGTGACAATTAAATCAACAGTTAACCTTTTTTTTGATATTCCGTATTATAAACACACACCAGGAAGTGGATTTGTTGATATTCCTTATAATAAACACACACACCAGGAAGTGGATTTGTTGATATTCTCATTATAAACACACACCAGGAAGTGGATTTGTTGATATTCACTCATTATAAACACACACAGGAAGTGGATTTGTTGATAAGTGTAACAGGTTTAACTAATGTTTCCATTGGAAAGCGAGGAGAGTGGATGAAATCAATAGCCTTAATTGTGTATGTAAATATATTCCAAGGTGATTACCTGGAACGTCGGGGGACTTAATAATAACGAAAAGGACTTTGTCAACTGCGTGAAAGGGCATGTAAGTTTTGCTGCTGACCCCCGTGATAGATGTTGCAAGTCGTTGGCTCCGTCCTAAATGAATCCCTGTTTCCCTATGTAGTGCACTACTATTCCCCATAGGGCTCTGATCAGATGTAGTGTACACTATGCAGGAGATAGAATACCATTTGTGACCCGGATTTGGAGCGCCGTTGTCCAATATTTAATTTAAAAAATATTTTTAAAAGGATATATGGCACTCTGGCCATGTTCTCTAATTAATTACAAGCCTAAACTTAATTGGTTTTGTAGTTAATTGGAGTGTGCAGCAACAATGTTAGCTCTATCGTGACGAACGATTAGCACAGAGTCGACACACAAAAAAAAAACGTTCCAATTAAAGTGTTGTTGATTACAGGTCTAAAGTAAAGTACTGTGACAACCAACGAACCACCTTCGGAATAGCAAAATACAACAATCAGTTGAGTCAAGCATCATATTGACAGAATGTAGGTGTCATATTTAACCTGTCGACCAGGTTACAGACACTTCACCATAAAAAGATACAGAAAACAAAACTGTGTACTTTGGTCTTATATTTCTCAACCAGCTTTTTTTGTTGTTGTTGTGAAAAACCATATCTATCACAGTCGTGCTGTTGAGTTATGAGTTATGATGTTACGCAGTACGGACCTCTGGGTGATGTACAACAGTACTACTCCACCTCTAACACACAGTACTACTCCACCTCTAACACACAGTACTACTCCACCTCTAACACACAGTACTACTCCACCTCTAACACACAGTACTACTCCACCTCTAACAGTCAGTTTAGTACCGACCTCTGGGTGATGTACTACAGTACTACTCCACCTCTAACAGTCAGTTTAGTACCGACCTCTGGGTGATGTACTACAGTACTACTCCACCTCTAACAGTCAGTTTAGTACCGACCTCTGGGTGATGTACTACAGTACTACTCCACCTCTAACAGTCAGTTTAGTACTACTCCACCTCTGGGTGATGTACTACAGTACTACTCCACCTCTAACAGTCAGTTTAGT
>NW_027040388.1:83384-85884 GCF_034236695.1 Oncorhynchus nerka | reverse complement strand
ACACACAAAGCTACACACTCAAATCAGCACATTCAAATTCCATATTGAATGTTACCAGTTTTAATTGAGACCATATTTCCATTTCATTATAATGACATTTCCTCAGGCCTTTCTGTTGGGCTTTGTATTTTCAGCCCAGAAACAAGCCTCCAGCCTTTCCTTTCCTCCAGCTAACCTTTCTCTCTGCACAGAGAGGTCCCTGCTATACCCACACACACACACACACACACACACACACACACACACACACACACACACACACACACACACACACACACACACACACACACACACACATTCACACACACACATACACACACACATACATACACACACACACACACACACACACACATTCACACACACACATACACACACACACATACATACACACACACACACACACACACACACACACACACACACACACACACACACACACACACACGCACACACACACACACACATACACACACACACATACATACACACACATACATACCCACACACACACTCACACACACACACACCCACACAACCTTTCCCTCCGTAACACAGAGAGGTCCCTACCATTCACTTCACCAACACACCGTCTGCTGTACATCTCTACAGGAATCATTAGAGGATCCAAAGACAATCTCTGCCTAATGCAAATGTCCCCTTTGTTCGATATTCTGGAATATTCCACAACGTAAATGACATTCAGTCAGGACAAAACTAGGAAGGAAGAATAGAAAACCTAAAGGAACGTTCGGGGAACAATTCTAATATAACTTAGATTTGGTGAATAAAAAGAAAAGAGGTATGTTTCATGTTAAATAAATTGAGGTAAATAATTAGAGTTTTTGTTTCTTTGTTTCATTGGTCCGACGTTTTGTCGTGGAGATTTTGGACTTTCTTCACGTTGAGAGAGGAACATATACACAAGAGATATTTAACATCGCTGTCAAACCGCAACGGCTCAAAGACATCATTTTAACCTATAGCTCTGTCACCCAATGGGACGGGAAATACCCACGGGTTAAGAAGTCCGTTATCTGATACACCATTTCAGGATCTCCGGCGTAATTAAATGAAAGCCCAGAAAAGTTAACATTTAGCCCCCAAAAAATATGATGTTATTAAATTAAACAATCGTTCATTATCCAGCTCCATTTTATACACATATTGTACCCGACAATATTATTGTCAAATTTCTAGAGCGTTCTGAGCGCCCGACTGTTGATGAGGAACACTTGTGACAATTACTCTGTTCAGCGGAGGAAGAACAGTCAAATCAAAACACTATTGACAACGACTAAACCTTCTTCACAAGAAGATACAGGCTGAACCTGTTTTTATATATTTTATACCTTTATACCTTTATTATGTATTTATTTATTTATAATTAGTATTACCTTATTTTATATATTTTATACCTTTATTATTTATTTATTTATTTATTATTATTATTACCTTATTTTATATATTTTATACCTTTATTATTTATTTATTTATTTATAATTATTATTACCTTATTTTATACCTATTTGATATATTTTATACATTTATTATTTATTTATTTATTTATTTATAATTATTATTACCTTATTTTATACCTATTTGATATATTTTATACCTTTATTATTTATTTATTTATTTATTTATAATTATTATTACCTTATTTTATACCTATTTGATATTTTATTATTTATTTATTTATTTATTTATAATTATTATTACCTTTTATATTTTTATACCTTTATTATGTATTTATTTATTTATAATTATTATTACCTTATTTTATACCTATTTTATACCTTTATTATTTATTTATTTATTTATAATTATTATTACCTTATTTTATACCTATTTTTATATATTTTATAACTATATTATTTATTTATTTATTTATAATTATTATTACCTTATTTTATACCTATTTTATCAGTTTACAAACTATATGTTGTTCACTTTGTGGGAGTTGAGCTCTGAGCTGAACCCTAACTCTGTACAATATCAGCATCAAGGAATTTGAAGTTCAAGGGCAAGGAAAGATGAGCCAAACTAGATGAATACACGTTGTAACTGCGTTGTATTGACGTTTCAGGGTCAAATATATCTGTCTCTAACCGGGTCAACTAGGCCTCTATTCATTCCAGTCTCTCAAACTCCAAAATGGTGCTTCAACTTATTACAGTTCTGTGTTCTGTGTTCTGTGTTCTTGTCTATTGATGTTCTGTATTCTATCATTCTGTATTATGGTTCATGTTCTGTGTTCTGTGTTCTGTCTTCTTGTCTATTGATGTTCTGTATTCTATCATTCTGTATTATGGTTCCTGTTCTGTGTTCTGTGTTCTGTCTTCTTGTCTATTGATGTTCTGTATTATGTCATTCTGTATTATGGTTCTGTGTTCTGTGTTCTGTGTTCTGTGTTCTTGTCTATTGATGTTCTGTATTATGGTTCATGTTCTGTGTTCTGTGTTCTGTGTTCTTGTCTATTGATGTTCTGTAATGGAAC
>NW_027040388.1:68384-73384 GCF_034236695.1 Oncorhynchus nerka | reverse complement strand
TGGTTGAAAGTAGTGCCGTATGTAGGGAATAGGGTGCCATTAGGGATGGAACCTGCCTGACGAAGGAGCTGCTGCACATCATTAGCACTACGCTAACTACTTCTGCCTCCTTCATTGGTTATCTACTGCACAGACTGCCCTGGTCATATAGAGAGACAGACAGATCCTCACAGACTTCCCTGGTCATATAGAGAGCCAGACAGATCCTCACAGACTTCCCTGGTCATATAGAGAGCCAGACAGATCCTCACAGACTGCCCTGGTCATAGAGAGCCAGACAGATCCTCACATACTTCCCTGGTCATAAAGAGAGCCAAACAGAGTCTCACAGACTGCCCTGGTCATATAGAGGACCAGACAGATCCTCACAGACTGCCCTGGTCATATAGAGAGCCAGACAGATCCTCACAGACTGCCCTGGTCATAAGAGAGACAGACAGATCCTCACAGACTGCCCTGGTCATAAGAGAGCCAGACAGATCCTCACAGACTGCCCTGGTCATAGAGAGCAGACAGACTCTGAGACAGACTGCCCTGGTCATAGAGAGACAGACAGATCCTCACAGACTGCCCTGGTCATAGAGAGCCAGACAGATCCTCACAGACTTCCCTGGTCATAAAGCGAGCCAAACAGAGTCTCAGACTGCCCTGGTCTATAGAGGACCAGACAGATCCTCTGAGACTTCCCTGGTCATAAGAGAGCCAAACAGAGTCTCACAGACTGCCCTGGTCATAGAGAGCCAGACAGATCCTCACATACTTCCCTGGTCATAAAGAGAGCCAAACAGAGTCTCACAGACTGCCCTGGTCATATAGAGGACCAGACAGATCCTCACAGACTGCCCTGGTCACAAAGAGAGACAGACAGATCCTCACAGACTGTCCTGTTCATGAAGAGAGCCAGACAGATCCTCACAGACTGCACTGGTCATAAGGGCTTCCTCTGAGACTGATGAGTTCTCCTGTGTTACTAGCAGGAGGGCTTCCTCTGAGACTGATGAGTTCTCCTGTGTTACTAGCAGGAGGGCTTCCTCTGAGACTGATGAGTTCTCCTGTGTTACTAGCAAGAGGGCTTCCTCTGAGACTGATGAGTTCTCCTGTGTTACTAGCAGGAGGGCTTCCTCTGAGACTGGTGAGTTCTCTGTGTTACTAGAGACTGATGAGTTCTCCTGTGTTACTAGCAGGAGGGCTTCCCTCTGAGACTGGTGAGTTCTCCTGTGTTACTAGCAGGAGGGCTTCCTCTGAGACTGGTGAGTTCTCCTGTGTTACTGGCAGGAGGGCTTCCTCTGAGACTGGTGAGTTCTCTGTGTTACTAGCAGGAGGGCTTCCTCTGAGACTGATGAGTTCTCCTGTGTTACTAGCAGGAGGGCTTCCTCTGAGACTGGTGAGTTCTCCTGTGTTACTAGCAGGAGGGCTTCCTCTGAGACTGATGAGTTCTCCTGTGTTACTAGCAGGAGGGCTTCCTCTGAGACTGATGAGTTCTCCTGTGTTACTGGCAGGAGGGCTTCCTCTGAGACTGATGAGTTCTCCTGTGTTACTTCCTCTGAGACTGGTGAGTTCTCCTGTGTTAGGAGGGCTTCCTCTGAGACTGGTGAGTTCTCCTGTGTTCTAGCAGGAGGGGCTTCCTCTGAGACTGATGAGTTCTCCTGTGTTACTAGCAGGGGGCTTCCTCTGAGACTGGTGAGTTCTCCTGTGTTACTAGCAGGAGGGCTTCCTCTGAGACTGATGAGTTCTCCTGTGTTACTAGCAGAGGGCTTCCTCTGAGACTGGTGAGTTCTCCTGTGTTACTAGCAAGAGGGCTTCCTCTGAGACTGGTGAGTTCTCAAGCAGGAGGGCTTCCTCTGAGACTGATGAGTTCTCCTGTGTTACTAACAGGAGGGCTTCCTCTGGAGACTGGTGTTACACCTGAGGTGTTGGTGTCTATCTGTTCTTTTCTAAAGGGAAAGTGGCTTCATCAGGGCCGTCTCTCTTAGACTAATACATGACTGTCTCCTGTTTTACTGCCTTACTCACTCTTTAGTCTGATTAGTGAGACTCTTTACTGAAGAGCGTGTGTGTGTGTGTGTGTGTGTGTGTGTGTGTGTGTGTGTGTGTGTGTGTGTGTGTGTGTGTTGTGTGTTGCCCCTAAGCTCTCTGGTTCTCAGCACCTCTCCTATGAGCAGGTGAAGGTTTAAGGCTGTTTAATTTGGGCTGAGTTGAAGAGCTCTGTTCCCTAAAGAGGCATCAATGCTCCTCCACTCCTCCTCCTCCTCTCCTGGCCCCAGTTACTACTTAAGACTCTCTCTCTCTCTTCTCTCGCTCTCTCTCTCTCGCTCTCTCCCTCCACCAGCTCATGTGTTCACCCCAACATGAAACCATATGGCTGTGAAGGAAGGGGGAATATGCTGCTGACGAGGTTGGTGTAGGTCTAGAGAGAGAGAGAGAGAGAGAGAGAGAGAGAGAGAGAGAGAGAGAGAGAGAGAGACAGAGAGGGAGAGAGAGCACTAGAGAGAGAGAGAAAGGGAGAGAGAGAGACAGAGAGGGAGAGAGAGAGAGAGAGAGAGAGAGAGGTGAGAGGGAGCGAGACAGATAAAAAGAGAGAGTGATGCTAAATTGAGGTGACAAGAGCAGAAATGGACAACCCCACCAAATGTCAGAGAGCACCTCTGCACTAGAGAGACAGTGCCAAGAGCAGAAATGAAAAGTAGGAGAGAGAGAGAGAGAGAGACAGAGAGAGAGAGAGAGAGAGAGAGAGAGAGAGAGAGAGAAAGGGAGAGAGAGTCAGAGAGAGGTGGTGCTCCTTGTGATTTCACCCAAAGCAGTATGAGTTCAACCTATCGGTTCTTAGAAGAATCTTAGCAGTGTCACACACACACACACACACACACAAACTTTCCCCGAGGGGAGAGGTTATTAACCGTTAGCGACAGGCTATACCTGCCCATTGGACCCAACCAGAGACAGGCTGCTATACCCATGATGAACATTGGACCCAACCAGAGACAGGCTGCTATACCTGCCCATTATGAACATTGGACCCAACCAGAGACAGGCTGCTATACCTGCCCATTATGAACATTGGACCCAACCAGAGACAGGCTGCTATACCTGCCCATTATGAACCAGAGACAGGCTTGGCCCATTACCAGAGGGACAGGCTGCTATACCCATTATGAACATTGGACCCAACCAGAGACAGGCTGCTATACCCGCCCATTATGAACATTGGACCCAACCAGAGACAGGCTGCTATACCCATTATGAACATTGGACCCAACCAGAGACACGAGCTCTTGTGTCATTCTCACATAGAACAACTACACTGGAAACAACCCCCATACCCCCCATACCCCCTCCCCATACCCCTCCCCATACCCCCATACCCTCCCCAAACCCTCCCCAAACCCCTCCCCATACCCCCCTCCCATACCCCCTCCTCCCTATCCCCTCCCCATACCCCCTCCCCACAATTCTCCCCCCTTACCCTCCTCCCCATACCCCCTCCCCTCCCCATACCCCCCCCAAACCCTCCCCCATACC
The DNA here is from genome assembly GCF_034236695.1 of Oncorhynchus nerka. Taxonomy (NCBI): domain Eukaryota; kingdom Metazoa; phylum Chordata; class Actinopteri; order Salmoniformes; family Salmonidae; genus Oncorhynchus; species Oncorhynchus nerka. The sequence continues at coordinate 69,865 of NW_027040388.1, read as the reverse complement.
CCCCCTCCCCATACCCCTCCCCCATACCCCCCTACCCCTCCCCAAACCCTCCCCATACCCCCTCCCTCCCCAAACCCCCCCCATACCCCTCCCCATACCCCCTCCCCCCCATACCCCCCCATCCCCCATACCCCTCCCTCCTATACCCCCTCCCCATACCCTTCCCCATACCCCTCCCCCTACCCCCATACCCCTCCCCATACCCCTCCCCATACCCCCCTCTCCATACCCTCCCTCCCCATACCCTCCCCCATACCCCCTCCCCATACCCCCTCCCCCCCCCATACCCTCCCCATACCCCCCTCCCATACCCCTCCCCATACCCCTCCCCCCCCCTCCCCATACCCCCTTCCCTCCCATACCCCTCCCCATAGAAAATGACCCCCTAAAAGTATTTTAGTTTTAAATATACCAAAAGTAAACCTTTTAATTCCTGATATTAAGCCATACCCCTCTTATTTAATATATATATTATTATTTTTTACAGATAGCCAAGGGCTTTCTCAACACTTAATGAAGCAGTCCTCCAGATCAGAGATAGTAGAGATGCCAAGGGCTTTCTCCAACACTTAATGAAGCAGTCCTCCAGATCAGAGATAGTAGAGATGCCAAGGGCTTTCTCCAACACTTAATGAAGCAGTCCTCCAGATCAGAGATAGTAGAGATGCCAAGGGCTTTCTCCAACACTTAATGAAGCAGTCCTCCAGATCAGAGATAGTAGAGATGCCAAGGGCTTTCTCCAACACTTAATGAAGCAGTCCTCCAGATCAGAGATAGTAGAGATGCCAAGGGCTTTCTCCAACACTTAATGAAGCAGTCCTCCAGATCAGAGATAGTAGAGATGCCAAGGGCTTTCTCCAACACTTAATGAAGCAGTCCTCCAGATCAGAGATAGTAGAGATGCCAAGGGCTTTCTCCAACACTTAATGAAGCAGTCCTCCAGATCAGAGACAGTAGAGATGCCAAGGGCTTTCTCCAACACTTAATGAAGCAGTCCTCCAGATCAGAGATAGTAGAGATGCCAAGGGCTTTCTCCAACACTTAATGAAGCAGTCCTCCAGATCAGAGATAGTAGAGATGCCAAGGGCTTTCTCCAACACTTAATGAAGCAGTCCTCCAGATCAGAGATAGTAGAGATGCCAAGGGCTTTCTCCAACACTTAATGAAGCAGTCCTCCAGATCAGAGATAGTAGAGATGCCAAGGGCTTTCTCCAACACTTAATGAAGCAGTCCTCCAGATCAGAGACAGTAGAGATGCCAAGGGCTTTCTCCAACACTTAATGAAGCAGTCCTCCAGATCAGAGATAGTAGAGATGCCAAGGGCTTTCTCCAACACTTAATGAAGCAGTCCTCCAGATCAGAGATAGTAGAGATGCCAAGGGCTTTCTCCAACACTTAATGAAGCAGTCCTCCAGATCAGAGATAGTAGAGATAGCCAAGGGCTTTCTCCAACACTTAATGAAGCAGTCCTCCAGATCAGA
>NW_027040388.1:62500-67884 GCF_034236695.1 Oncorhynchus nerka | reverse complement strand
GTCTAATGGCAGTCCAGTGTCTCAGCGTTGTTGCATTTGTTTTCAGTCACTAAGTCAGTCTCAGGTGAGTATGTACCTATTCCCCCTAAACAAATACAGCCAAGGTTCTCTGATCTCTCTCTCTTTCTCCTCTCTCTCTCTCTCTCTCTCTCTCTCTCTCTCATCTCTCCCTCTCCTCTTTCTCTCTCTCTCTCTTTCTCTCTCTCTCTCTCTCTCCCTCCCTCTCTCTCTCCTCTCTCTCTCTCTATCCTCTTTCTCTTTCTCTCTCTCTCTCTTTCTCTCTCTCTCTCTCTCTCTCCCTCTCTCTCTCTCTCTCTCTCTTTCTCTCTCTCTCTCTCTCTCTCTCTCTCTCTCTCTCTCTCTCTCTCTCTCTCTCTCTCTCTCTCTCTCTCTCTCTCTCTCTCTCCCTCTCAGTGTAGCTTTTATGTAGCTGTGCCTCTTATGAGTGTTATGTTTTGTGGAGACGGGAGCTTTTGTCTCTTCTTCTTCCCCGCCTCTCCAGAAACAGTTGAGATTGCAGAATGATGTTACATCATTCTCAGACACGCTTTTCTTACTCCCGAGGACACCAGCCAACGTCGGATGCATAATGTGTGATTACACCAGGTGTTCTTTATTAGCAGAAGCACAGATTATGCCATTCTTCTCCTTACAATACATCTCTATAGGGACATCATGCCATTCTTCTCTTGGCTAACACATCTCTATAGGGACATTCTTCTCCTGGCTAACACATCTCTATAGGGACATCATGGCCATTCTTCTCCTGGCTAACACATCTCTATAGGGACATCATGCCATTCTTCTCCTGGCTAACACATCTCTATAGGGACATCAGGTCTGCCATTATTCTCCATGGCTAACACACCTGTTGTTATGTCTCCATGGAGAGAGGGACTGTTAGCCAGGGTCTGTTGTTATGTCTCCATGGAGATAGGGACTGTTAGCCAGGTCTCTTGTTATGTCTCCATGGAGATAGGGACTGTTAGCCAGGTCTGTTGTTATGTCTCCATGGAGAGAGGGACTGTTAGCCAGGTCTGTTGTTATGTCTCCATGGAGAGAGGGACTGTTAGCCAGGTCTGTTGTTATGTCTCCATGGAGATAGGGACTGTTAGCCAGGTCTGTTGTTATGTCTCCATGGAGAGAGGGACTGTTAGCCAGGCCTGTTGTTATGTCTCCATGGAGAGAGGGACTGTTAGCCAGGCCTGTTGTTATGTCTCCATGGAGAGAGGGACTGTTAGCCAGGTCTGTTGTTATGTCTCCATGGAGAGAGGGACTGTTAGTCAGGTCTGTTGTTATGTCTCCATGGAGATAGGACTGTTAGCCAGGCCTCTGTTATGTCTCCATGGAGATAGGGACTGTTAGCCAGGTCTGTTGTTATGTCTCCATGGAGATAGGGACTGTTAGCCAGGCCTGTTGTTATGTCTCCATGGAGATAGGGACTGTTAGCCAGGTCTGTTGTTATGTCTCCATGGAGATAGGGACTGTTAGCCAGGTCTGTTGTTATGTCTCCATGGAGAGAGGGACTGTTAGCCAGGCCTGTTGTTATGTCTCCATGGAGAGAGGGACTGTTAGCCAGGTCTGTTGTTATGTCTCCATGGAGATAGGGACTGTTAGCCAGGCCTGTTGTTATGTCTCCATGGAGATAGGGACTGTTAGCCAGGTCTGTTGTTATGTCTCCATGGAGATAGGGACTGTTAGCCAGGTCTGTTGTTATGTCTCCATGGAGATAGGGACTGTTAGCCAGGCCTGTTGTTATGTCTCCATGGAGAGAGGGACTGTTAGGCCAGGTCTGTTGTTATGTCTCCAGGGACTGTAGCCAGGTCTGTTGTTATGTCTCCATGGAGATAGGGACTGTTAGCCAGGTCTGTTGTTATGTCTCCATGGAGAGAGACTGTTAGCCAGGTCTGTTGTTATGTCTCCATGGAGATAGGGACTGTTAGCCAGGTCTGTTGTTATGTCTCCATGGAGAGAGGGACTGTTAGCCAGGTCTGTTGTTATGTCTCCATGGAGATAGGGACTGTTAGCCAGGTCTGTTGTTATGTATCCATGGAGATAGGGACTGTTAGCCAGGTCTGTTGTTATGTCTCCATGGAGAGAGGGACTGTTAGCCAGGCCTGTTGTTATGTCTCCATGGAGATAGGGACTGTTAGCCAGGCCTGTTGTTATGTCTCCATGGAGATAGGGACTGTTAGCCAGGTCTGTTGTTATGTCTCCATGGAGAGAGGGACTGTTAGCCAGGTCTGTTGTTATGTCTCCATGGAGATAGGGACTGTTAGCCAGGTCTGTTGTTATGTCTCCATGGAGATAGGGACTGTTAGCCAGGTCTGTTGTTATGTCTCCATGGAGAGAGGGACTGTTAGCCAGGCCTGTTGTTATGTCTCCATGGAGATAGGGACTGTTAGCCAGGTCTGTTGTTATGTCGCCATGGAGAGAGGGACTGTTAGCCAGGTCTGTTGTTATGTCTCCATGGAGATAGGGACTGTTAGCCAGGTCTGTTGTTATGTCTCCATGGAGATAGGGACTGTTAGCCAGGCCTGTTGTTATGTCTCCATGGAGAGAGTTCCATCTAGAACCCTTTCCACCGATGGTTCTACATGAAGCCCAAAAGGATTCTAGGTCTGGGACCAAAAAGGGTTCTACCAGGGACCAAAAGGGTTCTACCTGAGAACAAAAAGGGTTCTACGAGGGACCAAAAGGGTTCTACCAGGGACCAAAAGGGTTCTACCAGGGACCAAAAAGTGTTCTACCAGGGACCAAAAAGGGTTCTACCAGGGACCAAAAAGGGTTCTACCAGGGACCAAAAAGGGTTCTACCAGGGACCAAAAAGGGTTCTACCAGGGAACAAAAAGGGTTCTACCAGGGACAAAAATGGGTTCTACCAGGGACCAAAATGGGTTCTACCTGGGACCCCAAAAAATTCTGCTTGGGACCAAAAATGTTTCTAGAAAAGGGGGACAGTCTAATAACCCATTTTGATCCGTTTTTGGTCCTAGATAACACCTTTTTTTCTACGAGTGTAGACCGAGCATCGCGTAGGACTTACATCATTTCTCTCCCTCTCTGCGGCACAGAGGCAATCACTGTAATTACAAAGCCTACGTCCCCACAACACAGGAAGGAAGGTTGGGCTTCATTCTGCACAACAACAAAAAAAATTACTCAAATATAGAAGCATCAATGTCTACATCAGATTTCACATCCTTCCTAATCCACTATCGTCACAAACACACACACACACACGCACACACACACACGCACACGCACGCACACGCACGCACGCACGCACGCACGCACGCACGCACGCACACACACACACACACACACACACACACACACACACACAGTTATTCACCCAGTGATTACACACTGATAAGCCATTGAGGAAGCTACATTTATTTCCCAGGGCTGCTTGGCAACCAAACAAATGGAGAAAACGGTCTGGGCCATTCTTATTTTCCACCTGATTACCTCCAACAGAAATCATTTTCGGTAAGATCATTCACCATAAAATTAATTATTAAGGCAGAGCTTAATTGTGTATTGTTCCCCGAGTCGTGATTCTTCCTCTTCTATAGGAAGGTTGTGACTCTGTTCCCTGAGTCCTGATTCTTCCTCTTCTATAGGAAGGTTGTGACTCTGTTCCCTGGTCCTTATTCTTCCTCTTCTATAGGAAGGTTGTGACTCTGTTCCCTGAGTCGTGATTCTTCCTCTTCTATAGGAAGGTTGTGACTCTGTTCCCTGGTCCTGATTCTTCCTCTTCTATAGGAAGGTTGTGACTTTGTTCCCTGGTCCTGATTCTTCCTCTTCTATAGGAAGGTTGTGACTCTGTTCCCTGAGTCGTGATTCTTCCTCTTCTATAGGAAGGTTGTGACTTTGTTCCCTGGTCCTTATTCTTCCTCTTCTATAGGAAGGCTGTGACTCTGTTCCCCGAGTCGTGATTCTTCCTCTTCTATAGGAAGGTTGTGACTCTGTTCCCTGGTCCTTATTCTTCCTCTTCTATAGGAAGGTTGTGACTCTGTTCCCTGGTCCTGATTCTTCCTCTTCTATAGGAAGGTTGTGACTCTGTTCCCTGGTCCTGATTCTTCCTCTTCTATAGGAAGGTTGTGACTCTGTTCCCTGAGTCGTGATTCTTCCTCTTCTATAGGAAGGTTGTGACTCTGTTCCCTGGTCCTGATTCTTCCTCTTCTATAGGAAGGTTGTGTCTTTGTTCCCTGGTCCTTATTCTTCCTCTTCTATAGGAAGGTTGTGACTCTGTTCCCTGAGTCCTGATTCTTCCTCTTCTATAGGAAGGTTGTGACTCTGTTCCCGAGTCGTGATTCTTCCTCTTCTATAGGAAGGTTGTGACTCTGTTCCCTGGTCCTGATTCTTCCTCTTCTATAGGAAGGTTGTGACTCTGTTCCCTGAGTCGTGATTCTTCCTCTTCTATAGGAAGGTTGTGACTCTGTTCCCTGGTCCTTATTCTTCCTCTTCTATAGGAAGGTTGTGACTCTGTTCCCTGGTCCTTATTCTTCCTCTTCTATAGGAAGGTTGTGACTCTGTTCCCTGGTCCTTATTCTTCCTCTTCTATAGGAAGGTTGTGACTCTGTTACCTGGTCCTGATTCTTCCTCTTCTATAGGAAGGTTGTGACTCTGTTCCCTGGTCCTGATTCTTCCTCTTCTATAGGAAGGTTGTGACTTTGTTCCCTGGTCCTGATTCTTCCTCTTCTATAGGAAGGTTGTGACTTTGTTCCCTGGTCCTGATTCTTCCTCTTCTATAGGAAGGTTGTGACTCTGTTCCCTGGTCCTGATTCTTCCTCTCCTATAGGAAGGTTGTGACTCTGTTCCCTGGTCCTGATTCTTCCTCTTCTATAGGAAGGTTGTGACTTTGCCCAGGAGCCCATGTAGCTGAGATAGGGGCGCAGTGGGAGTTTGGAGGGGTGTGTTATGGACTCCCAAACTCCATTGGTGGGACTGGATGACCAGTGTTATCAGCCCAGGAGCCCATGTAGCTGAGATAGGGGCGCAGTGGGAGTTTGGAGGGGTGTGTTATGGACTCCCAAACTCCATTGGTGGGACTGGATGACCAGTGTTATCAGCCCAGGAGCCCATGTAGCTGAGATAGGGGGGCAGTGGGAGTTTGGAGGGGTGTGTTATGGACTCCCAAACTCCATTGGTGGGACTGGATGACCAGTGTTATCAGCCCAGGAGCCCATGTAGCTGAGATAGGGGCGCAGTGGGAGTTTGGAGGGGTGTGTTATGGACTCCCAAACTCCATTGGTGGGACTGAATGACCCCTATAATCAGCCCAGGATCCCATGTAGCTGAGATAGGGGGGCAGTGGGAGTTTGGAGGGGTGTGTTACGGACTCCCAAACTCCATTGGTGGGACTGGATGACCAGTGT
>NW_027040388.1:55000-57500 GCF_034236695.1 Oncorhynchus nerka | reverse complement strand
GCCCTTGGCATCTCTACTATCTCTGATCTGGAGGACTGCTTCATTTGTGTTGGAGAAAGCCCTTGGCATCACTACTGCCTCTGATCTGGAGGACTGCTTCATTTGTGTTGGAGAAAGCCCTTGGCATCTCTACTATCTCTGATCTGGAGGACTGCTTCATTTGTGTTGGAGAAAGCCCTTGGCATCCCTACTATCTCTGATCTAAAGGACTCACTAAACAGAGAACATCTCTGGGCATCTCTACTATCTCTGATCTGGAGGACTGCTTCATTTGTGTTGGAGAAAGCCCTTGGCATCTCTACTATCTCTGATCTGGAGGACTGCTTCATTTGTGTTGGAGAAAGCCCTTGGCATCACTACTGCCTCTGATCTGGAGGACTGCTTCATTTGTGTTGGAGAAAGCCCTTGGCATCACTACTGCCTCTGATCTGGAGGACTGCTTCATTTGTGTTGGAGAAAGCCCTTGGCATCTCTACTGCCTCTGATCTGGAGGACTGCTTCATTAAGTGTTGGAGAAAGATCCCTTCATTAAGTGTTGGCATCTCTACTATCTCTGATCTGGAGGACTGCTTCATTTGTGTTGGAGAAAGCACTTGGCATCTCTACTATCTCTGATCTGGAGGACTGCTTCATTTGTGTTGGAGAAAGCCCTTGGCATCTCTACTGCCTCTGATCTGGAGGACTGCTTCATTAAGTGTTGGAGAAAGCCCTTGGCATCTCTACTATCTCTGATCTGGAGGACTGCTTCATTTGTGTTGGAGAAAGCACTTGGCATCTCTACTATCTCTGATCTGGAGGACTGCTTCATTTGTGTTGGAGAAAGCCCTTGGCATCTCTACTATCTCTGATCTGGAGGACTGCTTCATTTGTGTTGGAGAAAGCCCTTGGCATCACTACTGCCTCTGATCTGGGGACTGCTTCATTTGTGTTGGAAAGCCCTTGGCATCACTACTGCCTCTGATCTGGAGGACTGCTTCATTTGTGTTGGGGAGAAAGCCCTTGGCATCTCTACTATGGGGATCTGGAGGTACTGCTTCAGGGAGTGTTGGAGAAAGGGGGAGGGGTATGGGGAGGGAGGGGGGGTATGGGGAGGGGTATGGGGGGGGGGTATGGGGAGGGGTATGGGGGGGGAGGGGGGGTATGGGGGAGGGGTATGGGGAGGGGAGGGGGTATGGGGAGGGGTATGGGGGAGGGGTATGGGGAGGGGTATGGGGATGGGGAGGGGGGTATGGGGAGGGGAGGGGGGTATGGGGAGGGGAGGGGGGTATGGGGAGGGATGGGGGGGGTATGGGGAGGGGGGGTATGGGGATGGGGAGGGGTATGGGGAGGGGGGGGGTATGGGGAGGGGAGGGGAGGGGGTATGGGGGAGGGGTATGGGGAGGGGGGTATGGGGAGGGGTTTGGGGAGGGGTATGGGGAGGGGTATGGGGAGGGGAGGGTATGGGGAGGGGGTATGGGGAGGGGTTTGGGAGAGGTATGGGGGGGTATGGGGAGGGGTATGGGGAGGGGGGGGTATGGGGAGGGGTTTGGGGGGGTTGTTTCCAGTGGGGTTGGGGAGTGGGTATGGGAGGGGAGGTCGTGTCTCTGGTTGGGGAGGGGTTTAAGGGGTATAGCAGGGGTCTGGGGTTGGGTCCAATGTTCATAAGGGGGGTATGGGCAGGGGTCTTGGTTGGGAATGTTATGGGGGGGGTATGGGGGTTGTTTCCTGGTTGTTCTATGTTCAGAATGACAGGATTCTTCAGAACCGAGAGCTTGTGTCTCTGGTTGGGTCCAATGTTCATAATGGCAGGTATAGCAGCCTGTCTCTGGTTGGGTCCAATGTTCATAATGGGTATAGCAGCCTGTCTCTGGTTGGGTCCAATGTTCATAATGGGTATAGCAGCCTGTCTCTGGTTGGGTCCAATGTACATAATGGGCAGGTATAGCCTGTCGCTAACGGTTAATAACCTCTCCCTCCGGGAAAAGTTTGGTGTGTGTGTGTGTGTGTGTGTGTGTGACACTGCTAAGATTCTTCTAAGAACCGATAGGTTGAACTCATACTGCTTTGGGTGAAATCACAAGGAGCACCACCTCTCTCTGACTCTCTCTCCCTTTCTCTCTCTCTCTCTCTCTCTCTCTGTCTCTCTCTCTCTCTCTCTCTCTCTCTCTCTCTCTGTCTCTGTCTCTGTCTCTCTCTCTCTCTCTCTCTCTCTCTCTCTCTCCTACTTTTCCATTTCTGCTCTTGGCACTGACACTCTAGTGCAGGGTGCTGACAGTGACATTTGGTGGGGTTGTCATCTCTCTTGTCACCTCAATTTAGCATCTCTCTCTCTTTTTCTCTCTCTCTCCTTTCTCTCTTTTAAAAGTCTCTGCTCTCTCTCTCCCTCTCTGTCTCTCTCTCTCTCTCTCTCTCTCTCTCTCTCTCTCTCTCTCTCTCTCTCTCTCTCTAGACCTACACCAACCTCGTCAGCAGCCTATTCCCCCTTCCTTCACAGCCATATGGTTTCATGTTGGGGTGAACA
>NW_027040388.1:45000-47500 GCF_034236695.1 Oncorhynchus nerka | reverse complement strand
CAAAATGATTTGATAAAATATTGTAATTTGATCTCTACTGCTACAGCCCATAGAAAGTATGTTGAATAACAAGTTGATGACTTACAGTACACTGCAGAGCCGTCACTACCACCGGCCGCCAGTAGATGGCAGACTACCCCGAGCTCAGAGTTCAGCCCCATCGCTTCAGCTTCTGTTATGGCATGCTACTGCAATGTGGGCTGTTTGGGGTAGACACCTTCATACAACAAGATATATCTCTCTAATACCTGGGCTTCAAAACACAATGATGAGGTGGGGTGGAGGGGTACTGTGTGTGTGTGTGTGTGTGTCTGTGTGTGTCTGTGTGTGTGTGTGTGTGTGTGTGTGTGTGATTGTGTGATTGTAGTCGTGTGTGTGTGTGAGTGTGGTTGTGTGATTGTGTGTGAATGTGTGTGTGTGTGTGTGTGAGTGTGGTTGTGTGTGTGTGATTGTGTGTGAATGTGTGTGTGTGTGTGTGGTTGTGTGTGTGTGTGTGTGTGTGTGTGGTTGTGTGTGTGTGTGAGTGTGTGTGTGTGGTTGTGCTTGTGTGTGTGTGCGTGAGAGGGCTGAAATGAGAGCATGATGCTATCGGGGAGATGAGAGCCTGCTAATCAGAGAGTTTAACCCCCAACCCTCTCCTGATCAAGTTGTCTCTGAGAACAAGCAGCTTTCCTGACACTGCTATTGTGTACGTGGAGTGGATTGGAGTGGAATGGAGTGGACTGGAGTGGAATGGAGTGGAATGGAGTGGGATGGAGTGGAATGGAGTGGGATGGAGTGGAATGGAGTGGATTGGAGTGGAATGGAGTGGGATGGAGTGGAATGGAGTGGGATGGAGTGGAATGGAGTGGGATGGAGTGGAATGGAGTGGTATGGAGTGGAATGGAGTGGGATGGAGTGGATTGGAGTGGAATGGAGTGGAATGGAGTGGGATTGGAGTGGATTGGAGTGGAATGGAGTGGAATGGAATGGAGTGGAATGGAGTGGAATGGAGTGGAGTGGAGTGGAATGGAGTGGGGTTGGAGTGGAATGGAGTGGAATGGAGTGGATTGGAGTGGAATGGAGTGGAATGGAGTGGAATGGAATGGAGTGGATTGGAGTGGAATGGAGTGGAATGGAGTGGGATTGGAGTGGAATGGAGTGGGATGGAGTGGGAATGGAGTGGATTGGAGTGGAATGGAGTGGGATTGGAGTGGAATGGAGTGGATTGGAGTGGATTGGAGTGGATTGGAGTGGAATGGAGTGGAGTGGAATGGAGTGGGATTGGAGTGGAATGGATTGGAATGGAGTGGATTGGAGTGGAATGGAGTGGATTGGAGTGGATTGGAGTGGAATGGAGTGGAATGGAGTGGATTGGAGTGGAATGGAGTGGGATTGGAGTGGAATGGAGTGGAATAGAGTGGATTGGAGTGGAATGGAGTGGAATGGAGTGGATTGGAGTGGATTGGAGTGGAATGGAGTGGATTGGAGTGGAATGGAGTGGAATGGAGTGGGATTGGAGTGGAATGGAGTGGAATGGAGTGGAATGGAGTGGGATTGGAGTGGGATTGGAGTGGACTGGAGTGGAATGGAGTGGATTGGAGTGGATTGGAGTGGAATGGAGTGGAATGGAGTGGATTGGAGTGGAGTGGAATGGAGTGGATTGGAGTGGAATGGAGTGGGATTGGAGTGGAATGGAGTGGAATGGAGTGGATTGGAGTGGAATGGAGTGGAATGGAGTGGATTGGAGTGGAGTGGAATGGAGTGGATTGGAGTGGAATGGAGTGGAATGGAGTGGGATTGGAGTGGAATGGAGTGGAATGGAGTGGGATTGGAGTGGGATTGGAGTGGACTGGAATGGAGTGGAATGGAGTGGAATGGAGTGGGATTGGAGTGGAATGGAGTGGAATGGAGTGAGAGAAAACTTCTCTGCTGCTGTCTGTGGGAAATATTCACGGTGCCTAGCTACTGTTAGCTGCTGTTATCTGCTGTTAGCTGCTGTTATCTGCTGTTAGCTACTGTTATCTGCTGTTAGCTGGTGTTAGGTGCTTTTAACTGCTGTTTGCTGCTACTAGCTTCTGTTAGCTGCTGTTATCTTCTGTTAGCTGCTGCTAGCTTCTGTTAGCTGCTGTTAGCTTCTGTTATCTGCCTTTAACTGCTTTTAGCCGCTGCTAGCTTCTGTTAGCTGCTGTTAGCTGCTGTTAGCTACTGTTATCTTCTGTTAGCTACTGTTATCTTCTGTTAGCTGCTGTTATCTTCTGTTAGCTGCTGTTATCTTCTGTTAGCTGCTGTTATCTTCTGTTAGCTGCTGCTAGCTTCTGTTAACTGCTGTTAGCTTCTGTTATATGCCTTTAACTGCTTTTAGCCGCTGCTAGCTTCTGTTAGCTGCTGCTAGCTTCTGTTAGCTTCTGTTAGCTGCTGTAACTGCTGTTTGGTTTGCTTGTGTCAATTAAAGGGAGACAGTGTTTGGTGTGCCTCAATATGAAAACAAGCTGATAATGAGTGGTGACAAGCATGATAA
>NW_027040388.1:40000-42500 GCF_034236695.1 Oncorhynchus nerka | reverse complement strand
AGAGAGAGACACAGAGAGAGAGAGAAACACACACACACACACAGAAAGAGAGAGAGAGAAACACACACACACACATGCATAAGCTCGCTGTAATTGAACACGGTTTTTAAACCAATCTGCTGCTTCTCCTCTGGTTCACATTAACAACATCAATAGACAAGAACACAGAACACAGAACACAGAACACAGAACACAGAACATGAACCATAATACAGAATGATAGAATACAGAACATCAATAGACAAGAACACAGAACACAGAACACAGAACACAGAACATGAACCATAATACAGAATGACATAATACAGAACATCAATAGACAAGAAGACAGAACACAGAACACAGAACACAGAACACAGAATGACATAATACAGAACATCAATAGACAAGAAGACAGAACACAGAACACAGAACACAGAATATTTGAATGAATAATACAGAACAGTTACAACGTGATTCATCTAGACAGAACATCAGAACACAGAACTTGAACCATAATACAGAATGACATAATCCAGAACATCAATAGACAAGAACACAGAACACAGAACACAGAACATGAACCATAATACAGAATGATAGAATACAGAACATCAATAGACAAGAACACAGAACACAGAACAGGAACCATAATACAGAATGATAGAATACAGAACATCAATAGACAAGAACACAGAACACAGAACACAGAACATGAACCATAATACAGAATGATAGAATACAGAACATCAATAGACAAGAACACAGAATACAGAACACAGAACATGAAAATAATACAGAATGATAGAATACAGAACATCAATAACAAGAACACAGAACACAGAACACAGAACTGTAATAAGTTGAAGCACCATTTTGGAGTTTGAAATGGAATGAATAGAGGCCTAATTGACCCGGTTAGAGACAGATATATTTGACCCTAAACGTATAAAATAGTTACAACGTGTATTCATCTAGTTTGGCTCATCTTTCCTTAAATAACTTAAATTCCTTGATGCTGATATTAATAGTTTGGGTTCAGCTCAAGCTCAAAACAAATGAATAAATATAGTTTGTAAACTGATAAAATAGGTATAAAATAAGGTAATAATAATTATAAATAAATAAATAAATAATAAAGGTATAAAATATATAAAATAAGGTAATAATAATTATAAATAAATAAATACATAATAAAGGTATAAAGGTATAAAATATATAAAAACAGGTTCAGCCTGTATCTTCTTGTGAAGAAGGTTTAGTCGTTGTCAATAGTGTTTTGATTTGACTGTTCTTCCTCCGCTGAACAGAGTAATTGTCACAAGTGTTCCTCATCAACAGTCGGGCGCTCAGAACGCTCTAGAAATTTGACAATAATATTGTCGGGTACAATATGTGTATAAAATGGAGCTGGATAATGAACGATTGTTTAATTTAATAACATCATATTTTTTTTGGGCTAAATGTTAACTTTTCTGGGCTTTCATTTAATTACGCCGGAGATCCTGAAATGGTGTATCAGATAACGGACTTCTTAACCCGTGGGTATTTCCCGTCCCATTGGGTGACAGAGCTATAGGTTAAAATGATGTCTTTGAGCCGTTGCGGTTTGACAGCGATGTTAAATATCTCTTGTGTATATGTTCCTCTCTCAACGTGAAGAAAGTCCAAAATCTCCACGACAAAACGTCGGACCAATGAAACAAAGAAACAAAAACTCTAATTATTTACCTCAATTTATTTAACATGAAACATACCTCTTTTCTTTTTATTCACCAAATCTAAGTTATATTAGAATTGTTCCCCGAACGTTCCTTTAGGTTTTCTATTCCTCCTTCCTAGTTTTGTCCTGACTGAATGTCATTTACGTTGTGGAATATTCCAGAATATCGAACAAAGGGGACATTTGCATTAGGCAGAGATTGTCTTTGGATCCTCTAATGATTCCTGTAGAGATGTACAGCAGACGGTGTGTTGGTGAAGTGAATGGTAGGGACCTCTCTGTGTTACTGAGGGAAAGGTTGTGTGTGTGTGTGTGTGTGTGTGTGTGTGTGTATGTATGTGTGTGTATGTATGTGTGTGTGTGTGTGTGTGTGTGTGTGTGTGTGTGTGTGTATGTATGTGTGTGTGTGTATGTGTGTGTGTGAATGTGTGTGTGTGTGTGTGTGTGTGTGTGTGTGTGTGTGTGTGTGTGTGTGTGTGTGTGTGTGTGTGTGTGTGTGTGTGTGTGTGTGTGTGTGTGTGTGTGTGTGTGTGTGTGTGTGTGTGTGTGTGTGTGTGTGTGTGTGTGTGTGTGTGTGTGTGTGTGTGTGGGTATAGCAGGGACCTCTCTGTGCAGAGAGAAAGGTTAGCTGGAGGAAAGGAAAGGCTGGAGGCTTGTTTCTGGGCTGAAAATACAAAGCCCAACAGAAAGGCCTGAGGAAATGTCATTATAATGAAATGGAAATATGGTCTCAATTAAAACTGGTAACATTCAATATGGAATTTGAATGTGCTGATTTGAGTGTGTAGCTTTGTGTGT
>NW_027040388.1:10000-35000 GCF_034236695.1 Oncorhynchus nerka | reverse complement strand
GTAGTACATCACCCAGAGGTCAGTACTAAACTGACTGTTAGAGGTGGAGTAGTACTGTGTGTTAGAGGTGGAGTAGTACTGTGTGTTAGAGGTGGAGTAGTACTGTGTGTTAGAGGTGGAGTAGTACTGTGTGTTAGAGGTGGAGTAGTACTGTAGTACATCACCCAGAGGTCGGTACTAAACTGTCTGTTAGAGGTGGAGTAGTACTGTGTGTTAGAGGTGGAGTAGTACTGTGTGTTAGAGGTGGAGTAGTACTGTGTGTTAGAGGTGGAGTAGTACTGTGTGTTAGAGGTGGAGTAGTACTGTGTGTTAGGGGTGGAGTAGTACTGTAGTACATCACCCAGAGGTCGGTACTAAACTGTCTGTTAGAGGTGGAGTAGTACTGTGTGTTAGAGGTGGAGTAGTACTGTGTGTTAGAGGTGGAGTAGTACTGTGTGTTAGAGGTGGAGTAGTACTGTGTGTTAGAGGTGGAGTAGTACTGTCTGTTAGAGGTGGAGTAGTACTGTGTGTTAGAGGTGGAGTAGTACTGTGTGTTAGGGGTGGAGTAGTACTGTAGTACATCACCCAGAGGTCGGTACTAAACTGTCTGTTAGAGGTGGAGTAGTACTGTGTGTTAGAGGTGGAGTAGTACTGTAGTACATCACCCAGAGGTCGGTACTAAACTGTCTGTTAGAGGTGGAGTAGTACTGTGTGTTAGAGGTGGAGTAGTACTGTGTGTTAGAGGTGGAGTAGTACTGTAGTACATCACCCAGAGGTCGGTACTAAACTGTCTGTTAGAGGTGGAGTAGTACTGTGTGTTAGAGGTGGAGTAGTACTGTGTGTTAGATGTGGAGTAGTACTGTAGTACATCACCCAGAGGTCGGTACTAAACTGACTGTTAGAGGTGGAGTAGTACTGTGTGTTAGAGGTGGAGTAGTACTGTGTGTTAGAGGTGGAGTAGTACTGTAGTACATCACCCAGAGGTCGGTACTAAACTGTCTGTTAGAGGTGGAGTAGTACTGTGTGTTAGAGGTGGAGTAGTACTGTAGTACATCACCCAGAGGTCGGTACTAAACTGTCTGTTAGAGGTGGAGTAGTACTGTGTGTTAGAGGTGGAGTAGTACTGTGTGTTAGAGGTGGAGTAGTACTGTGTGTTAGATGTGGAGTAGTACTGTAGTACATCACCCAGAGGTCGGTACTAAACTGTCTGTTAGAGGTGGAGTAGTACTGTGTGTTAGAGGTGGAGTAGTACTGTGTGTTAGAGGTGGAGTAGTACTGTGTGTTAGAGGTGGAGTAGTACTGTAGTACATCACCCAGAGGTCGGTACTAAACTGACTGTTAGAGGTGGAGTAGTACTGTGTGTTAGAGGTGGAGTAGTACTGTGTGTTAGAGGTGGAGTAGTACTGTGTGTTAGGGGTGGAGTAGTACTGTAGTACATCACCCAGAGGTCGGTACTAAACTGACTGTTAGAGGTGGAGTAGTACTGTGTGTTAGATGTGGAGTAGTACTGTGTGTTAGAGGTGGAGTAGTACTGTGTGTTAGAGGTGGAGTAGTACTGTGTGTTAGAGGTGGAGTAGTACTGTGTGTTAGAGGTGGAGTAGTACTGTCTGTTAGAGGTGGAGTAGTACTGTGTGTTAGAGGTGGAGTAGTACTGTGTGTTAGAGGTGGAGTAGTACTGTGTGTTAGAGGTGGAGTAGTACTGTGTGTTAGAGGTGGAGTAGTACTGTGTGTTAGAGGTGGAGTAGTACTGTAGTACATCACCCAGAGGTCGGTACTAAACTGTCTGTTAGAGGTGGAGTAGTACTGTGTGTTAGAGGTGGAGTAGTCCTGTGTGTTAGAGGTGGAGTAGTACTGTGTGTTAGAGGTGGAGTAGTACTGTGTGTTAGAGGTGGAGTAGTACTGTGTGTTAGAGGTGGAGTAGTACTGTGTACTGTGTGTTAGAAGAGTACTAAGTACTGACTGTTAGAGGTGGAGTAGTACTGTGTGTTAGAGGTGGAGTAGTACTGTGTGTTGTTAGTACTGTGTGAGGTGGAGTAGTACTGTGTGTTAGACTGTTAGAGGTGGAGTAGTACTGTGTGTTAGAGGTGGAGTAGTACTGTGTGTTAGAGGTGGAGAGTAGTACTGTGTGTTAGAGTGGAGTACTGTGTGTTAGAGGTGGAGTAGGTGTGTGTTAGAGGTGGAGTGTACTGTGTGTTAGAGGTGGAGTAGTACTGTGTGTTAGAGGTGGAGTAGTACTGTCTGTTAGAGGTGGAGTAGTACTGTCTGTTAGAGGTGGAGTAGTACTGTGTGTTAGAGGTGGAGTAGTACTGTGTGTTAGAGGTGGAGTAGTACTGTGTGTTAGAGGTGGAGTAGTACTGTAGTACATCACCCAGAGGTCGGTACTAAACTGACTGTTAGAGGTGGAGTAGTACTGTGTGTTAGAGGTGGAGTAGTACTGTGTGTTAGAGGTGGAGTAGTACTGTGTGTTAGAGGTGGAGTAGTAGAGTGAAGGGGTAGTACTGTGTGTTAGAGGTGGAGTACTAAACTGACTGTTAGAGGTGGAGTAGTACTGTGTGTTAGAGGTGGAGTAGTACTGTGTGTTAGAGGTGGAGTAGTACTGTGTGTTAGAGGTGGAGTAGTACTGTGTGTTAGAGGTGGGTACTGTGTGGAGGTGGAGTAGTACTGTGTGTTAGAGGTGGAGTAGTACTGTCTGTTAGAGGTGGAGTAGTACTGTGTGTTAGAGGTGGAGTAGTACTGTGTGTTAGATGTGGAGTAGTACTGGTACATCACCCAGAGGTCGGTACTAAACTGTCTGTTAGAGGTGGAGTAGTACTGTGTGTCAGGTGGAGTAGTACTGTGTGTTAGAGGTAAACTGACTGTTAGAGGTGGAGTAGTACTGTAGTACATCACCCAGAGGTGGTACTAAACTGACTGTTAGAGGTGGAGTAGTACTGTGTTAGAGGTGGAGTAGTACTGTGTGTTAAACTGTACTGTGTGTTAGAGGTGGAGTAGTACTGTAGTACATCACCCAGAGGTCAGTACTAAACTGACTGTTAGAGGGTGGAGTAGTACTGTGTGGATGTGGAGTAGTACTGTGTGTTAGAGGTGGAGTAGTACTGTGTGTTAGAGGTGGAGTAGTACTGTGTGTTAAAGTGTGTTAGAGTAGTACTGTCTGTTAGAGGTGGAGTAGTACTGTGTGTTAGAGGTGGAGTAGTACTGTGTGTTAGAGGTGGAGTAGTACTGTGTCATAACTGTGTGTTAGAGGTGGAGTAGTACTGTGTGTTAGAGGTGGAGTAGTACTGTAGTACATCACCCAGAGGTCGGTACTAAACTGTCTGTTAGAGGTGGAGTAGTACTGTGTGTTAGAGGTCAGTAGTCCTGTGTGTTAGAGGTGGAGTAGTACTGTGTGTTAGAGGTGGAGTAGTACTGTGTGTTAGAGGTGGAGTAGTACTGTGTTAAGGTGGGTAGTACTGTGTTAAGAGGTGGAAATATAACTGTCTGTTAGAGGTGGAGTAGTACTGTGTGTTGTTTGGAGTAGTACTGTTGTTAGAGGTGGAGTAGTACTGTGTTAAGGTGGAGTAGTACTGTGTGTTAAGGTGGATGACACTGTGTGTTAGAGGTGGATAGTACTGTGTGTTAGAGGTGGAGTGACTGTGTGTTAAGGTGGATTGTTGTATGTTAGAGGTGGAGTATACTGTGTGTTAGAGGTGGAGTAGTACTGTGTGTTAGAGGTGGAGTAGTACTGTGTGTTAGAGGTGGAGTAGTACTGTTAGAGGTGTAAGTCACTGTGTGTTAGAGGTGGAGTAGTACTGTTTTAGAGGTTAGTACTGTCTGTAGAGGTGGAGTAGACTGTCTGTTAGAGGTGGAATACTGTTTTAGAGGTGGAGTAGTACTGTGTGTTAGAGGTGGAGTAGTACTGTGTGTTAGAGGTGGAGTAGTACTTGGTACATCACCCAGAGGTGGAGTACTAAACTGACTGTTAGAAGTAGTACTGTGTGTTAGAGGTGGAGTAGTACTGTGTGTTAGAGGTGGAGTAGTACTGTGTGTTAAGGTGGGGGTAGTACTTTGTTAAGGTGGAGTAAACTGTGTGTTAGACAAGTAGTACTGTGTTAGAGGTGGAGTAGTACTGTGTGTTAGAGGTGGAGTATACTGTGTTAGAGGTGGAGTAGTACTGTGTGTTGGGGTGGAGTAGTACTGTGTGTTAGAGGTGGAGTAGTACTGTGTGTTAGAGGTGGAGTAGTACTGTGTGTTAGATATTGGATTTAGTACTGTCTGTTAGAGGTGGAGTAGTACTGTGTGTTAGAGGTGGAGTAGTACTGTGTGTTAGAGGTGGAGTAGTACTGTGTGTTAGAGGTGGAGTAGTACTGTGTGTTAGAGGTGGAGTAGTACTGTGTGTTAGAGGTAGAGTAGTACTGTAGTACATCACCCAGAGGTTGGTACTAAACTGACTGTTAGAGGTGGAGTAGTACTGTAGTACATCACCCTGAGGTCCGTACTAAACTGACTGTTAGAGGTGGAGTAGTACTGTAGTACATCACCCAGAGGTCCGTACTAAACTGACTGTTAGAGGTGGAGTAGTACTGTGTGTTAGAGGTGGAGTAGTACTGTGTGTTAGAGGTGGAGTAGTACTGTGTGTTAGAGGTGGAGTAGTACTGTGTGTTAGAGGTGGAGTAGTACTGTGTGTTAGAGGTGGAGTAGTACTGTGTGTTAGAGGTGGAGTAGTACTGTGTGTTAGAGGTGGAGTAGTACTGTGTGTTAGAGGTGGAGTAGTACTGTTGTACATCACCCAGAGGTCCGTACTGCGTAACATCATAACTCATAACTCAACAGCACGACTGTGATAGATATGGTTTTTCACAACAACAACAAAAAAAGCTGGTTGAGAAATATAAGACCAAAGTACACAGTTTTGTTTTCTGTATCTTTTTATGGTGAAGTGTCTGTAACTGGTCGACAGGTTAAATATGACACCTACATTCTGTCAATATGATGCTTGACTCAACTGATTGTTGTATTTTGCTATTCGAAGGTGGTTCTTTGTCACAGTGTTTACTTTAGACCTGTAATCAACAACACTTTAATTGGAACGTTTTTTTTTTGTGTGTCGACTCTGTGCTAATCGTCCATCGATAGAGCTAACATTGTTGTTGCACACTCCAATTAACTACAAAACCAATTAAGTTTAGGCTTGATTAATTAGAGAACATGGCCAGAGTGCCATATATCCTTTTAAAAATATTTTTAAATGAAATATTCAACAGGCTGATCAAATAGTCACAAATGGTATTCTATCTCTGTATAGATATCTACAGATGATCAACCTATGGGGAATAGTAGTGCACTACATAGGGAAACAGGGATTCATTTAGGGACGGAGCCAACGACTGCAACATCTATCAGGGGTCAACAAAACTTGATCTTTAGTGTTGACAAAGTTTTCTATTAGATATCTAAGATTCAATCACCTGAATATAGTGTTACACAATTTTCTGAGATATCTAAGATATCAATGGAAACATTAGTTAAACCTGTTACACTTATCAACAAATCCACTTCCTGGTGTGTGTTTATAATGAGGAATATCAACAAATCCACTTCCTGGTGTGTGTTTATAATGAGGAATATCAACAAATCCACTTCCTGGTGTTGTTTATTATAAGAATTTCAACAAATCCATCTGGTGTGTGTTTATAAAGAATATCAAAAGGTTAACTGTTGATTTAATTGTGTTGACAATGAAAACGTTTTTGAGATATCTAAGATATGAAATTGATTTGTATTTCAAATTGTTTTCCGTGTTTCTTCATAATGACGGCAGGGCTAAAGTTATCATTAAGGGGTGAGGAGAGAGATATCTAAGATATCAACAGGTTGATCTATAGTGTTGACCGTTTTCTGAGATATCTAAGATATCAACAGGCTGATCTATAGTGTTGACCGTTTTCTGAGATATCTAAGATATCAACAGGCTGATCTATAGTGTTGACCGTTTTCTGAGATATCTAAGATATCAACAGGCTGATCTATAGTGTTGACCGTTTTCTGAGATATCTAAGATATCAACAGGCTGATCTATAGTGTTGACCGTTTTCTGAGATATCTAAGATATCAACAGGCTGATCTATAGTGTTGACCGTTTTCTGGGATATCTAAGATATCAACAGGCTGATCTATAGTGTTGACCGTTTTCTGAGATATCTAAGATATCAACAGGCTGATCTATAGTGTTGACCGTTTTCTGGGATATCTAAGATATCAACAGGCTGATCTATAGTGTTGACCGTTTTCTGAGATATCTAAGATAAGTTCAACACCATTTTGATCTATAGTGTTGACGTCTTCTGAAGATATCTGAAGATATCAACAGGCTGATCTATAGTGTTGGTTTTCTGAGATATCTAAGATATCAACAGGTTCAGGTAGAACTCTTTTCTGTTCCAGGTAGAACCCTTTGAACATGTAGGTTACATCTAGAATACTTTTGAAAAAGGTGCTGGTACAACCCTTTCAGGTTATTCCAGGAGAACCCTTTTAGGAACCCATTTTGGTTCCAGGTAAAAACCCTTTTAGGTTCCAGGTAGAACCCTTTTGGGTTCCAGGTAGAACCCTTTCAGGTTCCAGGTAGAACTCTTTTAGGTTCCAGGTAGAACCCTTTCAGGTTCCAGGTAGAACCCTTTTGGGTTCCAGGTAGAAGGTTCTATTACATAACAGACGCTTTTATTACATTTTTTTTAAATACCTACTTGATGTTATCCGAACTTAATTTCCTCGGAGAAGACGTATTCCTTCACAACCTCTAGAATGTTCTTTTTAAAACGTCCGTTGTTAAACAGGAATGAGGTAATCTGTCCTTGCTAATCAGTTGGAGGCAAACTCTCACTTCAAATTTCACAACTCATTAGAAGCAATAGAATATTTTTTATTTGATATATTTATATGTTTTTAATCATTTTCATTTTATGTAAAAAAGTATTCTCATGAGATATATGTTCCATTTCAATATGGAACAAACCGGTACAAACACTTAGTGAACATTCACACACACACACACACATGTTCCACACACACACACACACACACACACACACACACACACACACACACACACACACACACACTCACACAAGCACGTGCATACACACCAGTACACACACACACACACACACACACACACACACACACACACACACACACACACACAATTGTTGTATTCTTTCCTTTCAGCGCACCTCTTCTATTCAGGATACAGACTGATGAAAGGGAGTGGTGGGATTAATTAGTCAACCACTTATGAACGTTAATTAGTCAACCACTTGAACGTTAATTAGTCAACCACTTGAACGACTGAGTCACATGACAGAGGTCTCTCACCTCTCTATCACATGCATTTAGTCCAGTCAATTCACCTTTGAAGTTTTAAGGATTTGTGATTTCCTACATATTGTTCTTCCTTTATTTCCAACTGCTGTGGATTTACAGATGTTTGGTCCCTCGTAGGGACCTGGTGATGAAAAATAAATAAATAGTTTATAGCTGAGAGAGAGGAGAGGGAGACGTGTGAGAGAGATGGAGAGAGAGAGGGAGAGGGAGAGGGAGAGGGAGAGGGAGAGAGGGAGGGAGGGAGAGGGAGAGGGAGAGGGAGAGGGGAGAGGGAGAGGGGGAGGAGGGGGAGGAGAGGGAGAGGGGAGGGAGAGGAGAGGGGAGAGAGAGGGAGAGGGAGAGATGGGGGAGAGAGAGGGAGAGGGAGAGGGAGGGGAGAGAGGTAGAGGGAGAGAGACAGAGGAGAGATGGAGAGAGAGAGAGATGGAGAGATAGAGAGAGATGTGAGAGATTGAGAGAGAGAGATGGAGAGAGAGAGATGGAGAGATAGAGATGTGAGAGAGAGATGGAGAGATAGAGAGAGATGTGAGAGAGAGATGGAGAGATAGAGAGAGATGTGAGAGAGATGGAGAGATAGAGAGAGATGGAGAGATAGAGAGAGATGAGAGAGAGATGGAGAGATAGAGAGAGATAGAGAGAGATGGAGAGACAGAGAGAGAGAGGCAAGGTGTTTGAAGACACTGCATTCAGCTTCAAGAGGTGATAACTCCATGTCCTACATATTGTTCTTCCTTTATTTCCAACTGCTGTGGATTTACAGATGTTTGGTCCCTCGTGGGACCTGGTGATGACAAATAAATACATAGTGTATAGCTGAGAGAGAGAGAGAGGGATAGGGAGACAGAGAGAGAGAGGGAGAGGGGGAGAGGGAGAGGGAGACAGAGGGAGAGAGACAGAGGGAGAGAGACAGAGAGAGAGACAGAGGGAGAGAGACACTGCTGTGGATTTACAGATGTTTGGTCCTCGTAGGGACCTGGTGATGAAAAATAAATAAATAGTGTATAGCTGAGAGAGAGGGAGAGGGAGACAGAGACAGAGACAGGGGAGAGAGAGGGAGAGGGAGAGAGAGAGAGAGACAGAGACAGGGGAGAGGGAGAAGGAGAGGGAGAGGGGAGGGAGAGGGAGAGGGAGAGGGAGAAGGAGATGGAGAGGGAGAGAGAGAGGGAGACAGAGACAGAGACAGGGAGAGAGAGAGGGAGAGGAGAGAGAGAGAGAGACAGAGACAGGGAGAGGGAGAGGAGAGGGAGGGAGAGGGGAAGGTGAGGGAGAGGGAGAGGGAGAGGAGAGGGAGAGGGAGAGGAGAGGGAGAGGAGAGAGAAGGAGAAGGAGAGGGAGAGGGAGAGAGAGAGGGAGAGGGAGAGGGAGACAGAGAGAGGGGAGACAGAGAGGAGAGGAGAGGAGAGACAGAGGGAGACAGAGACAGGGAGAGAGAGAGAGAGGGAGAGGGAGACGGAGAAGGAGAGGGAGAGGGAGAGGTGAGGGAGAGGGAGAGGGAGAGGGAGAGGGAGAGGGAGAGGGAGAGGGAGAGGGAGAAGGAGAGGGAGACGGAGAGGGAGCGTCACTTTTGTTAATTATCCATTTTATTTGCTTTGTCAATTTAAACATATGTTTACAAATAAAGCCCTTAAATTGAATTGAGGGGATTGAGAGAGAGAAGGGAGAGAGAGAGGGGAGAAAGAGAGAGAGTGGGGGGAGAGAGAAAGAGAGAGAGAGAGAGAGACGTGTGAGAGAGATGGAGAGATATATGCGAGAGACAAAGAGAGAGGTGATAGAGGGAGAGAGTTGACAGAGAGTTAGAGGGGAGAGAGAGACTAACTGCGTAACCTCAGTTGGCAGCTTGGCACCTTGAAAGACTCTGAGAAAGCCATATTGGGGCTCAAGTGTAGATTGCAGAACACAGAGAAACCAACAGAAGAGGTCCATTTGAGAGCATCCAATCCAATAAGCTGTTTCCATGACTGCATTAACACTAAGTGCTTGGCTTTATTTTTTGTGTTGTCGACTTTTCGATCCGAGACATTGACAAGACATCGTATCAAACCATGTTATTAACGGACCACCATATTAAATAGGAACATTTAATCATACTCAACATGCTATGCCAACAGAGTATTTATGTCAGCTGGTGATTGGTTAATTGTAATGTTATGTAATATATTGAACCCAGAGTGGGGTCGTTGAGGTAAATGATGGTTTGGGTGTATTATATAGGACCCAGAGAGAGGGGTCGTTGAGGTACATGATGGTTTGGGTGTATTATATAGAACCCAGAGAGGGGTCGTTGAGGTAAATGATGGTTTGGGTGTATTATATAGAACCCAGAGAGGGGTCATGAGGTAAATGATGGTTTGGGTGTATTATATAGAACCCAGAGAGGGGTCATGAGGTAAATGATGGTTTGGGTGTATTATATAGGACCCAGAGAGGGGTCATGAGGTAAATGATGGTTTGGGTGTATTATATAGAACCCAGAGAGGGGTCGTTGGGGTAAATGATGGTTTGGGTGTATTATATAGAACCCAGAGAGAGGGGTCGTTGAGGTACATGATGGTTTGGGTGTATTATATAGAACCCAGAGAGAGGAGTCATTGAGGTAAATGATGGTTTGGGTGTATTATTTAGAACCCAGAGAGGGGTCATGAGGTTAATGATGGTTTGGGTGTATTATATAGAACCCAGAGAGAGGGGTCGTTGAGGTAAATGATGGTTTGGGTGTATTATATAGAACCCAGAGAGGGGTAGTTGGGGTAAATGATGGTTTGGGTGTATTATATAGAACCCAGAGAGGGGTCATTGAGGTAAATGATGGTTTGGGTGTATTATATAGAACCCAGAGAGAGGGTCGTTGAGGTAAATGATGGTTTGGGTGTATTATATAGAACCCCAGAGAGGGGTCATGAGGTAAATGATGGTTTGGGTGTATTATATAGAACCCAGAGTGGGGTCGTTGAGGTAAAATGGTTTGGGTGTATTATATAGAACCCAGAGAGGGTTGGGGTTAATGATGGTGTGGGTGTATTATATAGAACCCAGAGAGAGGGGTCATGAGGTAAATGATGGTTTGGGTGTATTATATAGAACCCAGAGAGAGGAGTCGTTGAGGTAAATGATGGTTTGGGTGTATTATATAGAAACCAGAGTGGGGTCATGAGGTAAATGATGGTTTGGGTGTATTATATAGAACGCAGAGAGGTCGTGAGGTAAATGATGGTTTGGGTGTATTATATAGAACCCAGAGTGGGGTCGTTGGGGTAAATGATGGTTTGGGTGTATTATATAGAACCCAGAGTGGGGTCATGAGGTAAATGATGGTTTGGGTGTATTATATAGAACCCAGAGAGAGGGGTCGTTGGGTAAATGATGGTTTGGGTGTATTATATAGAACCCAGAGAGGGGGTCGTTGAGGTAAATGATGGTTTGGGTGTATTATATAGAACCCAGAGAGGAGTCGTTGGGTAAATTATGGTTTGGGTGTATTATATAGAATCCAGAGAGGGGTAGTTGGGGTAAATGATGGTTTGGGTGTATTATATAGAACCCAGAGAGGGGTCATGAGGTAAATGATGGTTTGGGTGTATTATATAGAACCCAGAGAGGGGTCGTTGGGGTAAATGATGGTTTGGGTGTATTATATAGAACCCAGAGAGAGGGGTCATTGAGGTAAATGATGGTTTGGGTGTATTATATAGAACCCAGAGAGGGGTCATGAGGTTAATGATGGTTTGGGTGTATTATATAGAACCCAGAGAGAGGGGTCGTTGAGGTAAATGATGGTTTGGGTGTATTATATAGAACCCAGAGAGGGGTAGTTGGGGTAAATGATGGTTTGGGTGTATTATATAGAACCCAGAGAGAGGGTCGTTGGGGTAAATGATGGTTTGGGTGTATTATATAGAACCCAGAGAGGGGTCGTTGAGGTAAATGATGGTTTGGGTGTATTATATAGAACCCAGAGAGGGGTCATGAGGTAAATTATGGTTTGGGTGTATTATATAGAACGCAGAGAGAGGGTCGTTGAGGTAAATGATGGTTTGGGTGTATTATATAGAACCCAGAGAGGGGTCGTTGAGGTAAATGATGGTTTGGGTGTATTATATAGAAACCAGAGAGGGTCATGAGGTAAATGATGGTTTGGGTGTATTATATAGAACCCAGAGTGGGGTCGTTGGGGTAAATGATGGTTTGGGTGTATTATATAGAACCCAGAGAGTGGGGTCATGAGGTAAATGATGGTTTGGGTGTATTATATAGAACCCAGAGAGGAGTCGTTGAGGTAAATGATGGTTTGGGTGTATTATATAGAAACCAGAGTGGGGTCATTGAGGTAAATGATGGTTTGGGTGTATTATATAGAACCCAGAGAGAGGTCGTTGAGGTAAATGATGGTTTGGGTGTATTATATAGAACCAGAGTGGGGTCGTTGGGGTAAATGATGGTTTGGGTGTATTATATAGAACCCAGAGAGTGGGGTCATGAGGTAAATGATGGTTTGGGTGTATTATATAGAACCCAGAGATGGTCGTTGAGGTAAATGATGGTTTGGGTGTATTATATAGAACCCAGAGAGAGGTAAATGATGGTTTGGGTGTATTATATAGGACCCAGAGAGGTCATTGAGGTAAATGATGGTTTGGGTGTATTATATAGAACCCAGAGAGGGGTCATGAGGTAAATGATGGTTTGGGTGTATTATATAGAACCCAGAGAGAGGGGTCGTTGAGGTAAATGATGGTTTGGGTGTATTATATAGAACCCAGAGAGGGGTAGTTGGGGTAAATGATGGTTTGGGTGTATTATATAGAACCCAGAGAGGGGTCATTGAGGTAAATGATGGTTTGGGTGTATTATATAGAACCCAGAGAGGGGTCGTTGAGGTAAATGATGGTTTGGGTGTATTATATAGAACCCAGAGAGAGGGGTCGTTGAGGTAAATGATGGTTTGGGTGTATTATATAGAACCCAGAGTGGGGTCGTTGAGGTAAATGATGGTTTGGGTGTATTATATAGAACCCAGAGAGGGGTCGTTGAGGTAAATGATGGTTTGGGTGTATTATATAGAACCCAGAGAGAGTCGTTGAGGTAAATGATGGTTTGGGTGTATTATATAGAATGCAGAGAGAGGGTCGTTGGGGTAAATGATGGTTTGGGTGTATTATATAGAACCAGAGAGGGGTCGTTGGGGTAAATGATGGTTTGGGTGTATTATATAGAACCCAGAGAGGGGTAAATGTGGTTTGGGGTAAATGATGGTTTGGGTTTGGGTGTATTATATAGAACCCAGAGTGGGGTCGTTGGGGTAAATGATGGTTTGGGTGTATTATATAGAACCCAGAGAGAGTGGGGGTCGTTGAGGTAAATGATGGTTTGGGTGTATTATATAGAACCCAGAGAGAGGGTCGTTGAGGTAAATGATGGTTTGGGTGTATTATATAGAAACCAGAGTGGGGTCATTGAGGTAAATGATGGTTTGGGTGTATTATATAGAACCCAGAGAGGGTCGTTGAGGTAAATGATGGTTTGGGTGTATTATATAGAACCCAGAGAGAGGAGTCGTTGGGTAAATGATGGTTTGGGTGTATTATATAGAAACCAGAGTGGGGTCATGAGGTAAATGATGGTTTGGGTGTATTATATAGAACCCAGAGGGTCGTTGGGGTAAATGATGGTTTGGGTGTATTATATAGGACCCAGAGAGTGGGGTCATGAGGTAAATGATGGTTTGGGTGTATTATATAGAACCCAGAGAGAGGAGTCGTTGAGGTAAATGATGGTTTGGGTGTATTATATAGAACCCAGAGAGGGGTCGTTGAGGTAAATGATGGTTTGGGTGTATTATATAGACCCAGAGAGGGGTCATTGAGGTTAATGATGGTTTGGGTGTATTATATAGAACCCAGAGAGAGGGTCATGAGGTAAATGATGGTTTGGGTGTATTATATAGAACCCAGAGAGGGGTCGTTGGGGTAAATTATGGTTTGGGTGTATTATATAGAATCCAGAGAGGGGTAGTTGGGGTAAATGATGGTTTGGGTGTATTATATAGAACCCAGAGAGGGGTCATGAGGTAAATGATGGTTTGGGTGTATTATATAGAACCCAGAGAGAAGTCATTGAGGTAAATGATGGTTTGGGTGTATTATATAGAACCCAGAGAGAGGGTCGTTGGGGTAAATGATGGTTTGGGTGTATTATATAGAACCCAGAGAGAGGGTCGTTAGGGTAAATGATGGTTTGGGTGTATTATATAGAACCCAGAGAGGGGTCGTTGAGGTAAATGATGGTTTGGGTGTATTATATAGAACCCAGAGAGGGGTCGTTGAGGTAAATGATGGTTTGGGTGTATTATATAGAACCCAGAGAGAGAGGGGTCGTTGGGGTAAATGATGGTTTGGGTGTATTATATAGAACCCAGAGAGAGGGGTCGTTGGGGTAAATGATGGTTTGGGTGTATTATATAGAACCCAGAGAGGGGTTGTTGAGGTAAATGATGGTTTGGGTGTATTATAGAACTCAGAGAGAGGGTCGTTGGGGTAAATGATGGTTTGGGTGTATTATATAGAACCCAGAGAGAGGGTCGTTGAGGTAAATGATGGTTTGGGTGTATTATATAGAACCCAGAGAGAGGGGTCGTTGGAGGTAAATGATGGTTTGGGTGTATTATATAGAACCCAGAGAGGGGTCAGTTTGAGGTAAATGATGGTTTGGGTGTATTATATAGAACCCAGAGAGGGGTCGTTGAGGTAAATGATGGTTTGGGTGTATTATATAGAACCCAGAGAGGGTCATGAGGTAAATGATGGTTTGGGTGTATTATATAGAACCCAGAGAGGGGGTAGTTGGGGTAAATGATGGTTTGGGTGTATTATATAGAACCCAGAGAGGGATCATGAGGTAAATGATGGTTTGGGTGTATTATATAGAACCCAGAGAGAGGGGTCGTTGAGGTTAATGATGGTTTGGGTGTATTATATAGAACCCAGAGAGAGGGGTCGTTGAGGTTAATGATGGTTTGGGTGTATTATATAGAACCCAGAGAGAGGGTCGTTGGGTAAATGATGGTTTGGGTGTATTATATAGAACCCAGAGAGAGGGGTAGTTGAGGTAAATGATGGTTTGGGTGTATTATATAGAACCCAGAGAGAGGGTCATTGAGGTAAATGATGGTTTGGGTGTATTATATAGAACCCAGAGAGAGGGGTCGTTGAGGTAAATGACGTTTGGGTGTATTATATAGAACCCAGAGAGAGGGGTCATGAGGTAAATGATGGTTTGGGTGTATTATATAGAACCCAGAGAGGGGTCGTTGAGGTAAATGATGGTTTGGGTGTATTATATAGAACCCAGAGAGGGGTCGTTGAGGTTAATGATGGTTTGGGTGTATTATATAGAACCCAGAGAGAGGGGTCGTTGAGGTTAATGATGGTTTGGGTGTATTATATAGAACCCAGAGAGAGGGGTCGTTGAGGTTAATGATGGTTTGGGTGTATTATATAGAACCCAGAGAGAGGGGTCGTTGAGGTAAATGATGGTTTGGGTGTATTATATAGAACCCAGAGAGAGGGTCGTTGAGGTAAATGATGGTTTGGGTGTATTATATAGAACCCAGAGAGGGTCGTTGAGGTAAATATGGTTTGGGTGTATTATATAGAACCCAGAGAGAGGTAGTTGAGGTAAATGATGGTTTGGGTGTATTATATAGAACCCAGAGAGAGGGGTCGTTGAGGTAAATGACGTTTGGGTTAATATTATATAGAACCCAGAGAGAGGGGTCATGAGGTAAATGATGGTTTGGGTGTATTATATAGAACCCAGAGAGGGGTCGTTGAGGTAAATGATGGTTTGGGTGTATTATATAGAACCCAGAGAGGGTCGTTGAGGGTAAATGATGGTTTGGGTGTATTATATAGAACCCAGAGAGAGGGGTCGTTGAGGTAAATGATGGTTTGGGTGTATTATATAGAACCCAGAGAGAGGGGTCGTTGAGGTAAATGATGGTTTGGGTGTATTATATAGAACCCAGAGGGGTCGTTGAGGTTAATGATGGTTTGGGTGTATTATATAGAACCCAGAGAGAGGGGTCGTTGAGGTAAATGATGGTTTGGGTGTATTATATAGAACCCAGAGAGAGGGGTCATGAGGTAAATGATGGTTTGGGTGTATTATATAGAACCCAGAGAGGGGTCGATGAGGTAAATGATGGTTTGGGTGTATTATATAGGACCCAGAGAGGGGTCATGAGATAAATGATGGTTTGGGTGTATTATATAGGACCCAGAGAGAGGGGTCGTTGGGGTAAATGATGGTTTGGGTGTATTATATAGAACCCAGAGAGGGGTCGTTGGGGTAAATGATGGTTTGGGTGTATTATATAGGACCCAGAGAGAGGGGTCGTTGAGGTTAATGATGGTTTGGGTGTATTATATAGAACCCAGAGAGGGTCATGAGGTAAATGATGGTTTGGGTGTATTATATAGAACCCAGAGAGAGGGGTCGTTGAGGTTAATGATGGTTTGGGTGTATTATATAGAACCCAGAGAGAGGGGTCGTTGAGGTTAATGATGGTTTGGGTGTGTTATATAGAACCCAGAGAGAGGGGTCGTTGAGGTTAATGATGGTTTGGGTGTATTATATAGAACCCAGAGAGAGGGGTCGTTGAGGTAAATGATGGTTTGGGTGTATTATATAGAACCCAGAGAGGGGTCGTTGAGGTAAATGATGGTTTGGGTGTATTATATAGAACCCAGAGAGAGGTAGTTGAGGTAAATGATGGTTTGGGTGTATTATATAGAACCCAGAGAGGGGTAGTAGAACCCAGAGGGTAAATGATGGTTTGGGTGTATTATATAGAACCCAGAGAGGGGTCAAGAGGTAAATGATGGTTTGGGTGTATTATATAGAACCCAGAGAGAGGGTTCGTTGAGGTAAATGATGGTTTGGGTGTATTATATAGAACCCAGAGAGAGGGGTCATGAGGTAAATGATGGTTTGGGTGTATTATATAGAACCCAGAGAGGGGTCGTTGAGGTAAATGATGGTTTGGGTGTATTATATAGAACCCAGAGAGAGGTAGTTGAGGTAAATGATGGTTTGGGTGTATTATATAGAACCCAGAGAGGGGTAGTTGGGGTAAATGATGGTTTGGGTGTATTATATAGAACCCAGAGAGGGGTCAAGAGGTAAATGATGGTTTGGGTGTATTATATAGAACCCAGAGAGGGGTCGTTGAGGTAAATGATGGTTTGGGTGTATTATATAGAACCCAGAGAGAGGGGTCATGAGGTAAATGATGGTTTGGGTGTATTATATAGAACCCAGAGAGGGGTCGATGAGGTAAATGATGGTTTGGGTGTATTATATAGGACCCAGAGAGGGGTCATGAGATAAATGATGGTTTGGGTGTATTATATAGGACCCAGAGAGAGGGGTCGTTGGGGTAAATGATGGTTTGGGTGTATTATATAGAACCCAGAGAGGGGTCGTTGGGGTAAATGATGGTTTGGGTGTATTATATAGGACCCAGAGAGAGGGGTCGTTGAGGTAAATGATGGTTTGGGTGTATTATATAGAACCCAGAGAGGGGTCGTTGAGGTAAATGATGGTTTGGGTGTATTATATAGAACCCAGAGAGGGGTAGTTGGGGTAAATGATGGTTTGGGTGTATTATATAGAACCCAGAGAGGGGTACTTGGGGTAAATGATGGTTTGGGTGTATTATATAGAACCCAGAGAGAGGGGTCATGAGGTAAATGATGGTTTGGGTGTATGATATAGAACCCAGAGAGGGGTCGTTGGGGTAAATGATGGTTTGGGTGTATTATATAGAACCCAGAGAGGGGTCGTTGAGGTAAATGATGGTTTGGGTGTATTATGTAGAACCCAGAGAGAGGGGTCGTTGAGGTAAATGATGGTTTGGGTGTATTATATAGAACCCAGAGAGAGGGGTCATGAGGTAAATGATGGTTTGGGTGTATTATATAGAACCCAGAGAGAAGTCATTGAGGTTAATGATGGTTTGGGTGTATTATGTAGATCCCAGAGAGAGGGGTCGTTGAGGTAAATGATGGTTTGGGTGTATTATATAGAACCCAGAGAGAGGGGTCATGAGGTAAATGATGCTTTGGGTGTATTATATAGAACCCAGAGAGGGGTCGTTGGGGTAAATGATGGTTTGGGTGTATTATATAGGACTCAGAGAGAGGGGTCGTTGGGGTAAATGATGGTTTGGGTGTATTATATAGGACCCAGAGAGGGGTCATGAGATAAATGATGGTTTGGGTGTATTATATAGAACCCAGAGAGAGGGGTCATGAGGTAAATGATGGTTTGGGTGTATTATATAGAACCCAGAGAGGGGTCGTTGGGGTAAATGATGGTTTGGGTGTATTATATAGAACCCAGAGAGGGGTCGTTGAGGTAAATGATGGTTTGGGTGTATTATGTAGAACCCAGAGAGAGGGGTCGTTGAGGTAAATGATGGTTTGGGTGTATTATATAGAACCCAGAGAGAGGGGTCATGAGGTAAATGATGGTTTGGGTGTATTATATAGAACCCAGAGAGAAGTCATTGAGGTTAATGATGGTTTGGGTGTATTATGTAGATCCCAGAGAGAGGGGTCGTTGAGGTAAATGATGGTTTGGGTGTATTATATAGAACCCAGAGAGAGGGGTCATGAGGTAAATGATGCTTTGGGTGTATTATATAGAACCCAGAGAGGGGTCGTTGGGGTAAATGATGGTTTGGGTGTATTATATAGGACTCAGAGAGAGGGGTCGTTGGGGTAAATGATGGTTTGGGTGTATTATATAGGACCCAGAGAGGGGTCATGAGATAAATGATGGTTTGGGTGTATTATATAGAACCCAGAGAGAGGGGTCATGAGGTAAATGATGGTTTGGGTGTATTATATAGAACCCAGAGAGGGGTCGTTGGGGTAAATGATGGTTTGGGTGTATTATATAGAACCCAGAGAGGGGTCGTTGAGGTAAATGATGGTTTGGGTGTATTATATAGAACCCAGAGAGAGGTAGTTGAGGTAAATGATGGTTTGGGTGTATTATATAGAACCCAGAGAGGGGTAGTTGGGGTAAATTATGGTTTGGGTGTATTATATAGAACCCAGAGAGGGGTCAAGAGGTAAATGATGGTTTGGGTGTATTATATAGAACCCAGAGAGAGGGTTCGTTGAGGTAAATGATGGTTTGGGTGTATTATATAGAACCCAGAGAGAGGCTCATGAGGATAAATGATGGTTTGGGTGTATTATATAGAACCCAGAGTAAGATGGTTTCGTATTATTAGAGGGTAAATGATGGTTTGGGTGTATTATATAGAACCCAGAGAGGGGTCATGAGGTAAATGATGGTTTGGGTGTATTATATAGAACCCAGAGAGAGGGTCGTTGAGGTAAATGATGGTTTGGGTCGTATGGGGGTAAATGATGGTTTGGGTGTATATATAGAACCCAGAGAGGGTCGTTGGGTAAATGATGGTTTGGGTGTATTATATAGAACCCAGAGAGAGGGGTCGTTGGGGTAAATGATGGTTTGGGTGTATTATATAGAACCCAGAGAGAGGGGTCGTTGGGTATTATATAGAACCCAGGAGAGGGTAAATGATGGTTTGGGTGTATTATATAGAACCCAGAGAGGGTCGTGAGGTAAATGATGGTTTGGGTGTATTATATAGAACCCAGAGAGGGGAGGTAAATGATGGTTTGGGTGTATTATATAGGGGGTCGTTGAGGTAAATGATGGTTTGGGTGTATTATATAGAACCCAGAGAGGGGTCGTTGAGGTAAATGATGGTTTGGGTGTATTATATAGAACCCAGAGAGGGTCGTTGAGGTAAATGATGGTTTGGGTGTATTATATAGAACCCAGAGAGGGGTCGTTGAGGGTAAATGATGGTTTGGGTGTATTATATAGAACCCAGAGAGAGGGTCGTTGAGGTAAATGATGGTTTGGGTGTATTATATAGAACCCGTTGAGGTTAATGAGAGAGAGGGTCATGAGGTAAATGATGGTTTGGGTGTATTATATAGAGACCCAGAGAGGGGTCATGAGGTAAATGATGGTTTGGGTGTATTATATAGAACCCAGAGAGGGAGTCGTTGAGGTAAATGATGGTTTGGGTGTATTATATAGAACCCAGAGAGGGGTCATGAGGTAAATGATGGTTTGGGTGTATTATATAGAACCCAGAGAGGGGTCGTTGAGGTAAATGATGGTTTGGGTGTATTATATAGAACCC
This sequence comes from Oncorhynchus nerka, assembly GCF_034236695.1. Taxonomy (NCBI): domain Eukaryota; kingdom Metazoa; phylum Chordata; class Actinopteri; order Salmoniformes; family Salmonidae; genus Oncorhynchus; species Oncorhynchus nerka. Next base: position 15,412 of record NW_027040388.1, on the reverse strand, counting down.
AGAGAGGGGGTCGTTGAGGTAAATGATGGTTTGGGTGTATTATATAGAACCCAGAGAGAGGTTAATGATGGTAGGTGTTGAACCAGAGAGAGGGGGTAAATGATGGTTTGGGTGTATTATATAGAACCCAGAGAGAGGGGTCATTGGGGTAAATCGTTGAGGTAAATGATGGTTTGGGTGTATTATATAGAACCCAGAGAGGGTCGAGGGTTGAGGTAAATGATGGTTTGGGTGTATTATATAGAACCAGAGAGGGGTCGTTGAGGTAAATGATGGTTTGGGTGTATTATATAGAACCCAGAGAGGGTCGTTGAGGTTAATGATGGTTTGGGTGTATTATATAGAACCCAGAGAGAGGGGTCGTTGAGGTAAATGATGGTTTGGGTGTATTATATAGAACCCAGAGAGAGGGTCGTTGAGGTAAATGATGGTTTGGGTGTATTATATAGAACCCAGAGAGAGGGTCGTTGAGGTAAATGATGGTTTGGGTGTATTATATAGAACCCAGAGAGGGTCGTTGAGGTAAATGATGGTTTGGTGTATTTATAGGACCCAGGTAGTCAGTAGTTGAGTAAATGATGGTTTGGGTGTATTATAGAACCCAGAGAGGGGTCATTGAGGTAAATGATGGTTTGGGTGTATTATATAGAACCCAGAGAGAGGGGTCGTTGAGGTAAATGATGGTTTGGGTGTATTATATAGAACCCAGAGAGAGGGTATTATATCAGAGGGGTCGTTGAGGTAAATGATGGTTTGGGTGTATTATATAGAACCCAGAGAGAGGGGTCGTTGAGGTTAATGATGGTTTGGGTGTATTATATGATGGTTTGATGGTTTGGGTGTATTATATAGAACCCAGAGAGAGGGGTCAAGTTGAGGTTAATGATGGTTTGGGTGTATTATATAGAACCCAGAGAGAGGGGTCGTTGAGGTAAATGATGGTTTGGGTGTATTATATAGAACCCAGAGAGAGATGGTTTGGGGTATAGAACCCAGAGAGTTGAGGTAAATGATGGTTTGGGTGTATTATATAGAACCCAGAGAGAGGGTCATGAGGTTAATGATGGTTTGGGTGTATTATATAGAACCCAGAGAGGGTCGATTGAGGTTAATGATGGTTTGGGTGTATTATAGAACCCAGAGAGGGTCGTTGAGGTTAAATGATGGTTTGGGTGTATTATATAGAACCCAGAGAGGGTCGTTGAGGTAAATGATGGTTTGGGTGTATTATATAGAACCCAGAGAGGTCGTTGAGGTAAATGATGGTTTGGGTGTATTATATAGAACCCAGAGAGGGTAGTTGGAGGTAAATGATGGTTTGGGTGTATTATATAGAACCCAGAACCCAGTAAATGAGGGTGTCAGTTGAGGTAAATGATGGTTTGGGTGTATTATATAGAACCCAGAGAGGGGTCGTTGAGGTTAATGATGGTTTGGGTGTATTATATAGAACCCAGAGAGGGTCGTTGAGGTAAATGATGGTTTGGGTGTATTATATAGAACCCAGAGAGAGAGGGGTAGTTGAGGTAAATTGGTTTGGGGTAAATGATGGTTTGGGTGTATTATATAGAACCCAGAGAGGGGTCAAGAGGTAAATGATGGTTTGGGTGTATTATATAGAACCCAGAGAGGGGTCGTTGAGGTAAATGATGGTTTGGGTGTATTATATAGAACCCAGAGAGAGGGGTCGTTGAGGTAAATGATGGTTTGGGTGTATTATATAGAACCCAGAGAGGTAAAATGAGTATTATATAGGACTCAGAGAGGGGTCATGGGGTAAATGATGGTTTGGGTGTATTACAGATAGAGGAGGGGTCAGAGAGGGGTCATGAGGTAAATGATGGTTTGGGTGTATTATATAGAACCCAGAGATGAGGGTATTATATAGGAGCAGAGAGGGGTCGTTGAGGTTAATGATGGTTTGGTGTATTATATAGAACCCAGAGAGGGGTCATTGAGGTAAATGATGGTTTGGGTGTATTATATAGAACCCAGAGAGGGGGTCGTTGAGGTAAATGATGGTTTGGGTGTATTATATAGAACCCAGAGAGAGGGGTCATGAGGTCATGGTTTGGGTGTATTAATGATGGTTTGGTTTGGGTGTATATATAGAACCCAGAGAGGGGTAAATGATGGTTTGGTGTAAATGATGGTTTGGGTGTATTATATAGAACCCAGAGAGGGGTCGTTGAGGTAAATGATGGTTTGGGTGTATTATATAGAACCCAGAGAGAGGGGTCGTTGAGGTAAATGATGGTTTGGGTGTATTATATTATATAGAACCCAGAGAGAAGTCATTGAGGTAAATGATGGTTTGGGTGTATTATATAGAACCCAGAGAGAGGGTCGTTGAGGTAAATGATGGTTTGGGTGTATTATATAGAACCCAGAGAGAGGGTCATGATGGTTTGGGGTTAATGATGGTTTGGGTGTATTATATAGAACCCAGAGTAAAAGATGGTTTGGGGTCGTTGAGGTAAATGATGGTTTGGGTGTATTATATAGAACCCAGAGAGAGGGTCGTTGAGGTAAATGATGGTTTGGGTGTATTATATAGGAACCCAGAGAGGGTCATGAGGTAAATGATGGTTTGGGTGTATTATATAGAACCCAGAGAGAGGGGTCGTTGAGGTAAATGATGGTTTGGGTGTATTATATAGAACCCAGAGAGAGGGGTCATGAGGTAAATGATGGTTTGGGTGTATTATATAGAACCCAGAGAGGGGTCGTTGGGGGTAAATGATGGTTGAGGAGCTTTAGTGTATTATATAGAACCCAGAGAGGGGTGTATTAAATGATGGTTTGGGTGTATTATATAGAACCCAGAGAGAGGGGTCGTTAGGGTAAATTATGGTTTGGGTGTATTATATAGAACCCAGAGAGATGGTTTGGGGTCATTGAGGTAAATGATGGTTTGGGTGTATTATATAGAACCCAGAGAGAGGTAAATGATGGTTTGGGTGATTATGTAGAACCCAGACGTCGTTGAGGTAAATGATGGTTTGGGTGTATTATAGAACCCAGAGAGAGGGGTTGAGGTAAATGATGGTTTGGGTGTATTATATAGAACCCAGAGAGGGGTCGTTGAGGTAAATGATGGTTTGGTGTATTATATAGAACCCAGAGAGAGGGTCGTTGAGGTAAATGATGGTTTGGTGTATTATATAGAACCCAGAGAGAGGGGTCGTTGAGGTTAAATGATGGTTTGGGTGTATTATATAGAACCCAGAGAGAGGGGTCATTGAGGTAAATGATGGTTTGGGTGTATTATATAGAACCCAGAGAGGGGTAAATGAGGTAAATGATGATTTTGAGGTTAATGATGGTTTGGGTGTATTATATAGAACCCAGAGAGAGGGGTCGTTGAGGTAAATGATGGTTTGGGTGTATTATATAGAACCCAGAGAGGGGTCGTTGGGGTAAATGATGGTTTGGGTGTATTATAGAACCCAGAGAGGGGTCAGTAAATGAGTATTATATAGAACCCAGAGAGAGGTAAAATGATGGTTTGGGTGTATTATATAGAACCCAGAGAGGGGTCATGAGGTAAATGATGGTTTGGGTGTATTATATAGAACCCAGAGAGAAGTCATTGAGGTAAATGATGGTTTTTGGGTGTATTATTAGAACCCAGAGAGGGGTCGTTGAGGTAAATGATGGTTTGGGTGTATTATATAGAACCCAGAGAGAGGAGGTAAATGATGGTTTGGGGTAAATGATGGTTTGTTTGGTGTATTATATAGAACCCAGAGAGAGGGGTTTCGTTGAGGGTGAGGTAAATGATGGTTTGGGTGTATTATATAGAACCCAGAGAGAGGTAAATGATGGTTTCGTTGAGGTTAATGATGGTTTGGGTGTATTATATAGAACCCAGAGAGAGGGGTCAGAGAGAGGGGTTGAGGTAAATGATGGTTTGGGTGTATTATATAGAACCCAGTATTATATAGAACCCAGAGAGGGTCATGAGGGTAAATGATGGTTTGGGTGTATTATATAGAACCCAGAGAGAGGGGTCGTTGAGGTAAAATGATGGTTTGGGGTAAATGATGGTAAATGATGGTTTGGGTGTATTATATAGAACCCAGTCGATTGAGAGGGGTCAGAGAGAGGGGTCGTTGAGGTAAATGATGGTTTGGGTGTATTATATAGAACCAGAGAGGGGTAGTTAGGGGTAAATGATGGTTTGGGTGTATTATATAGAACCCAGAGAGGGGTCATGAGGTAAATGATGGTTTGGTGTAATATAGAACCCAGAGAGAGGGGTCGTTGAGGTAAATGATGGTTTGGGTGTATTATATAGAACCAGAGAGAGGGGTCGTTGAGGTAAATGAGTTTGGGTGTATTATATAGAACCCAGAGATGGTAAATGATGGTTTGGGTGTATTATAGAACCCAGAGAGAGGGTAGTTAGGGTAAATGATGGTTTGGGTGTATTATATAGAACCCAGAGAGGGGTCTGAGGTAAATGATGGTTTGGGTGTATTATATAGAACCCAGAGAGAGGTCGTTGAGGTAAATGATGGTTTGGGTGTATTATATAGAACCCAGAGAGGGTACAGAACCCAGAGAATGATGGTTTGGGTGTAAATGAGAGGGGTTTGGTTAATGTGTATTATATAGAACCCAGAGAGGGGTAGTTGGGGTAAATTATGGTTTGGGTGTATTATATAGAACCCAGAGAGAGGGGTCATGAGGTAAATGATGGTTTGGGTGTAAGATATAGAACCCAGAGAGGGGTCGTTGGGGTAAATGATGGTTTGGTGTATTATATAGAACCCAGAGAGGGGTCGTTGAGGTAAATGATGGTTTGGGTGTATTATGTAGAACCCAGAGAGGTCGTTGAGGTAAAATTATGGGTTGGGGTAAATGATGGTTTGAGGTTAATGATGGTTTGGTATTATAGAACCCAGAGAGAGGGGTCATGAGGTAAATGATGGTTTGGGTGTATTATATAGAACCCAGAGAAGTCATTGAGGTTAATGATGGTTTGGGTATTATATAGAACCCAGAGATTGAGGTAAATGAGAACCCAGAGAGGGGTCGTTGAGGTAAATGATGGTTTGGGTGTATTATATAGAACCCAGAGGTAAAGATGGTTTGGGGTCATGAGGGAAATGATGGTTTGGGTGTATTATATAGAACCCAGAGAGGGGTCATTGAGGTAAATGATGGTTTGGTGTATTATATAGAACCCAGAGAGAGGTCCTTTGAGGTAAATGATGGTTTGGGTGTATTATATAGAACCCAGAGTATTATATAGAGGGAGGTCATGAGGTAAATGATGGTTTGGGTGTATTATATAGAACCCAGAGAGGGGTCGTTGAGGGTAAATGATGGTTTGGGTGTATTATATAGGACCAGAGAGAGGGTCGTTGAGGTAAATGAGGGTGTAGAACCCAGAGAGAGGGTCGT
>NW_027040388.1:0-5000 GCF_034236695.1 Oncorhynchus nerka | reverse complement strand
CCGCTCTCCACCGTTCATCACCACGTTCATCACCGTCTCCACCGTTCATCACCGTCTCCTCACCGTCCTTCCGTTCATCACCGTCTCCTTCCGTTCATCACCGTCTCCTACCGTTCATCACCGTCTCCTACCGTTCATCACCGTCTCCCTCGTTCATCACCCGTCCTTCGTTCATCACCGTCTCCCTACCGTTCATCACCGTCTCCTACCGTTCATCACCGTCTCCTACGTTCATCACCGCCTCTTCCGTTCATCACCGTCTCCCTTCCGTTCATCACCGTTCATCACCGTCTGATGTCATCACCGTCTCCTTCCGTTCATCTGCGTCTCCTACCGTTCATCCTTCTCCGTTCATCACCGTCTCTTCCGTTCATCACCGCCGTGATGTCATCACCGTCTCCTTCCGTTCATCACCGCCGTGATGTCATCACCAAATCTTCCGTTCACCGATGTCTCATCACCGCCGTGATGTCATCACCGGTGCATTTCCTGCTTCCTGTACAGCACTTCACTTCCTGGGTAGAGGTTTGCTTGTGGGTTTTTAGGACCGATCTCTGTAACCGCCGTGATGTCATCAGTGTGCAGCCGGAGAACATCGGATGGCGGCTGTCCCATCCGTGGTCGGGGAGAATCAAGTCTACAGGGTCTGTGTCCTAATGGACCCTATTGAACCCTATTCCCTTTGTAGTGCACTCACGTTAGACCAGGGTCAATGGGGGCAATAGGGTTCTAATAAAAAAGTAATGCACTATATATAGGAATAGGGTTCTATAGGGCCCTGGTCTATAGTAGTGCACTATATAGGAATAGGGAGGAGGCGAGAGGAGAGAGAAGGAGAGAGGGAGATAAGCGGAGAGAGAAGGAGAGATGAGCGAGGAGAGAAGGAGAGAGGAGACGAGAGACGAGTGGAGAGAGAAGGAGAGAGGAGATAAGGAGATGAGTGGAGAGAGAAGAAGGAGAGAGGAGATAAGGAGATAAGCAGAGAGAGAAGGAGAGAGGAGATAAGGAGATGATTAGAGAGAGAAGGAGAGAGGAGATAAGGAGATGAGTGGAGAGAGAAGGAGAGAGGAGATAAGGAAGATGATTAGAGAGAGAAGGAGAGAGGAAATAAGGAGATGAGCAGAGAGAGAAAAACGTGACCAAAGTGACAGACTTGGCTGAAGAGAACAGAGAGAATGAAAAGAGGAGGAGGAGTGGGATGAAGAGGACAGAGAAAAATGAAATAAAATATATATTTTTATCAGGATAACACATAATTTCTCCTCCTTGTTTAAGTTGTAGTTGTGTTCTCTCCTGCAGCCAACACTTTACCTGGTGGTTCAGAATTACCCAGAGTGCACTCTGACCGTGTGAGAAATTACCTACAGCCTGCGTTCAGGGAGGCAGATAGACAGTTGATTAAAATTCATGTGCTTTCGATCTTGATTAAAAGACGATGCAAGCGACCAGGAAAATCAAACAATACGACGACAGGGGAAGTGACAGGAAGTCTCTCCAGATGACAGGAAGTCCTTCTGAATTCCTAAGTCTAGTGAAGTCTCCCCAGAAGAAATGATTCATGCCTGTACAGCTGCCAGTTAGTTCAGGCGTTTGAAAATAGAACTAGATAAAGAGTTAAATAAATAACTCATATTGTCACGTCTCTCCAGATGAATGAATCAGATACATTTATGTCAAACATTATCATTAATCACTGCTTGCCTGTGTGTCTCTGTGTGTGTGTGTCTCTGTCTGTGTGTGTGTGTGTGTGTGTGTGTGTCTGTGTGTGAGTGTGTCTGTATGCGAGTGTGTGTGCGTGTGTGTGTGTGTGTGTGTGTGTGTGTGTGTGTGTGTGTGTGTGTGTGTGTGTGTGTGTGTGTGAGAGAGAGAGATCTGTCTTTTGTTGTGTATGCGGCTGCAAGCCAACAATATATAGATAGATAGAGGCAGGAAGAGAGGGTGAACAACTAATGAGGAGAAAGGCGGGAGGGTAATGGGAGGAAGGAAGTGGGAGGGAGGGAGGGGAGGAAGGGAAGGAAGGAAGTGGGAAGGAAGGAAGGAAAAGGAAGGGAAGGGGGAAGGAAGGAAGGAAGAAGGAAGGAAGGAAGGAAAAGGAAGGGAAGGAAGTGATTGTCGCTCAACGGATAACAAACCTCCATTCAAGAGACAATACAACCACAATGACCTGAACACAGGAAGGTGTTACCTGTCTGCTTGGATATGAGAAGTCCCATGATCCTCCCAAATGTACCCTATTCCCTACAGAGACCCTGTTAAAAGTAGTGTGCCTATTCCCTACAGGGACCCTGTTTAAAAGTAGTGTACCTATTCCCTACAGGGGACCCTGATTAAAAGTAGTGTACCCTATTCCTACAGGGACCCTGATTAAAGGTAGTGCACCCTATTCCCTACAGGGACCCTGATTAAAGGTAGTGCACCATATAGGTAATAGTTTCTTTGGTTCTTCCAAAGGAAGAGTGTCAAATGGTCCAGTGTTCTTTGTCCATATTACATCATTGAAGGTGGTGAGAGGAGTGAAGAGAGAGACACCATGCAAACAGTCCCGTTGGCCGTCTGGTTCTTGTCGGTTCTGTCTGGTTCTGTCTTTACAGTGACGAAAAACACACAGTCCCGTTGGCAGTCTGGTTCTGTCTGGTTCTGTCTGGTTCTGTCTGGTTCTGTCTTTACAGTGACTAAACACACAGTCCCCGTTGGCCGTCTGGTTCTGTCTGGTTCTGTCTGGTTCTGTCTTCACAGTGGCAAACACACAGTCCCGTTGGCCCCGTCTGGTTCTGTCTGGTCCTGTCTGGTTCTGTCTGGTCCTGTCTGGTTCTGTCTGGTTCTGTCTGGTCCTGTCTGGTCCTGTCTGGTTCTGTCTGGTCCTGTCTGGTTCTGTCTGGTCCTGTCTGTCCTGTCTGGTCCTGTCTGGTTCTGTCTGGTTCTGTCTGGTCCAGCCTGGTTCTGTCTGGTTCTGTCTGGTCCTGTCTGGTCCTGTCTGGTTCTGTCTGGTCCTGTCTGGTCCTGTCTGGCCCTGTCTGGTTCTGTCTTTACAGTGACAAACACATGTAAGTCCCGCTGGCCGGCCTGGGTTCTGTCTGGTTCTGCTCCTGGGTTCTGTCTGGTTCTGTCTGGGTCCCTTGCCTCCTGGTCTCCTGTCTCCTGGTCGGTTCCTGGTTTCTGTCTGGTTCTGTCTTTACAGGACGGAACACACAGTCCTGGCCGTCTGGTTCTGTGTGGTTCTGTCTGGTACTGTTCACCTCCTGGTCTGGTTCTGTCTGGTTCTGTCTTTACAGTGACAGAAAAACAGTCACGTTGCCCATCTGGTTCTGTCTGGTTCTGTCTGGTTTCTGTCTTTGGTGACAGAACAACATTCATGTTGCCCGGTCTGGTTCTGTCTGTGGTTCTGTCTGGTTAAGTCTGGTTCTGTCTAGTTCTGTCTGGCCCCTGTCTGGTTCTGTCTGGTTCTGTCTGGTCCTGCCTGGCTCTGTCTGGTTCTGTCTGGTCCTGTCTCTTTACAGTGACAGAACAAACAGTCATGTTGCCCGTCTGGTTCTGTCTTGGTCCTTGTCTGGTTCTGTCTTCAAGTTCCGTCTGGTTCTGCCTTTACAGTGACAGATCAAACAGTCATGTTGCCCATCTGGTCCTGTCTGGTTCTGTCTGGTTCTGTCTTTACAGTGACAGAACTAACAGTCATGTTGCCCATCTGGTTCTGTCTGGTTCTGTCTGGTTCTGTCTAGTCCTGTCTGGTTCTGTCTGGTCCCGTCTGGTTCTGTCTGGTTCTGTCTTTACAGTGACAGAACAATCAGTCCGGTTGCCCATTAGACAGCTTTGTAACTCAATATAGGCTGAAGCACTAGCTAGCTTAACACCTGTTTAACCTCATTGTACATAGCCATCTGTGAATAGCCCATCCAACTAGCCTCATCCCCTTTTACGGTATTTATTTATTTATCATTTATCTTGCTCCTTTGCACCCCAGTATATCTCTACTTGCACGTTAATCTTCTGTACATCTATCACTCCAGTGTTTAATTGCCATATTGTAATTACTTCGCCACTATGGCCTATTATTGCCTTAACTCCCTTATCTTATCTCATTTGCACTCACTGCTTTTTCATGTTTGTTTCTACTGTATTATTGACTGTATGTTTGTTTTACTCCATGTGTAACTCTGTGTTGTATGTATAGCTGTTGAGCTGCAGCTTTAACTCTTGGTCAGGTCGCAATTGTGAAATGAGAACTTGTTCTCAACTAGAGATATTGTTCTCAACTAAATCAAAAGGTGTACATAAAAATAGAAATTAGAAAATAAATTGTTCCACAATTAGATATCTCTGTAATGTACGTCTTAATGTAGACTGAGGTGGTAGCACTAGCTAGCTAACACCTGTTAGCCTCATTGTTTTACACATTAGATAGCTTTGTAATGTAGGTCTCAATGTAGGCTGGATGGTACCACTAGCTAGCTAACACCTGTTAGCCTCATTGTTCTAAACATTAGATAGCTTTGAGAAATGGTAGGTCTCAATGTAGGCTGGGATGGTGCCACTAGCACAAGCTAGCTACACCTGTTAGCCTCATTGTTCTAAACATTAGATAGCTTTGTAATGTACGTCTCAATATAGACTGGTATCACTAGCTAGCTAACACCTGTTAGCCTCATTTGTTCTAAACATTAGATAGCTTTGTAATGTATGCCTCAATATAGACTGGTATCACTAGCTAGCTAACACCTGTTAGCCTCATTGTTCTAGCAATTAGATAGCTTTGTAATGCACGTCTCAATATAGACTGCAGGTATCACTAGCTAGCTAACACCTGTTAGCCTGCATTGTTCTAAACATTAGATAGCTTTGTAATGTACGTCTCCAATATAGACTGGTATCACTGCATAGCTAACACCTGTTAGCCTCATTGTTCTAACCATTAGATAGCTTTGTAATGTATGTCTCAATAATAGACTGGTATCACTAGCTAGCTAACACCTGTTAGCCTCATTGTTCTAACCATTAGATAGCTT